>NW_014034440.1:0-1748 GCF_001186125.1 Sphaeroforma arctica JP610
TGTGTGTGTGTGTGTGTGTGTGTGTGTGTGAGTGTGTGTGTGTGTGTTATAAAATATATATTAATATATATACGTGTCCATACACATCACTATCGGTACATACCGGTATCGTGTGTCCACCAGCGTTGCAAGTTGTCATCGTAGAAGCGGATTCGCTGTATGACTTCCGGACTGTACCAATCAGCTATGACCAGCAATGACATATTCCTCTCCTTAATGAAGAATAATTGAGTACATGAGAGAAGCATGTATACATACGTGCAATTATCTTCCTATATATATATATATACATACATACATACATATATACATACATGCATGCATACATACATACATACATACATACATACTTAAAATACATACATACATAATATATATAGAGAGTCAACAGACGCTATGCTTCAGAAGTGACAGGTAAGCACACACACAAGTAAAGCGTACCTATTTACATGCAGTTATATTTACGTATAGCTATATATAAATGTCCTGATGAGCAGGACAAACTTCACAAAGTGCACTGAGTGTATATAGTATGTATTATATGTATGTGTACGTATGTATATGCTATGTATGTATATACATGTATATGCATATAACTTGTTATCACACGACACGCTTGCGAGGAACCAGGATTTTCTATCATAAACCCTACACTTGAAAGCTAAAACTCTAAAACCCTTATGTTAAGCACGTACAATATAGTATAGGTACCGCTATACATAGTACTGATCGGCATCAGTGGTTTCACAAGTTCGCACTGAAATACACATAGATAGCACTAATCAGCTTAAATGGGTCAACACATACTGCAAGTGGCACAATACTGCTATATTCATAGTATTGCTACATGCTTAGATACAAACTTACTTTTGCTTATATAGTATTGCTATGTACTTGCATACACACTTACTTTTGCTTAGTTACACGCTTACTTTCACATCTCGGTACAGCTTGATGCGCTCGTCTTCCTGAAAGGCAGCTTCGCTATCGACTATCAGCAGCGCCCCGTATAGCTGGCCATCAAAGCATGTCAGGGGCTGACCTAAATATAGATTTAAATTACTCAATCAGAACTGTGTAATACCTCGACCAGCAGCAGAGTAACAAATGCGTGGGCATCGGATCATGTCAAGGGCTATCCGATATACACATTTAACACTTAGCCAATCAGAATTGTGTATTACTATCGACTATCAGCAGTGATTTGTCTAAGTGTGCACAAAAACTGACAACGAGTTGACCTATACACATATGTATTTCAATACACATATGCATCCTTTAGCCAATCAGAATTCGACATTCGCTATCTAGACTATCCGAAGAAACAGTCTAACTGTCAATCAAAGCCTGCCAAAGGGATACTAGATTCCGTACATCAACTTATCCCAACTTGTGTGTAGCTTCATCACGAGTACAATATACATCCAATACAGGCGCGTATACAAATAACTATCCATAGGCTTATACATCCTTAAGTCAGGAATGAACGCACTGGTTTAATGTGCATACGGAGTATCTCCAGGAAGTAGCCAGCCCGGCGTAGTGCGTGAAACATCTGTCGGTAGTTGGTGTACGGATGGTCCCCATGCATATCCAGAGGTGGATCCTAAAACAGAAGATTAGAAGCATTAAAATAGGCGTGACATTTTGCAAAAATCAAGCTAATATATATATATAATATATATATGTATATATATGCGTGTATATGCGTGTAATATATATATATATAACACATACATACAATACTA
>NW_014034439.1:0-1748 GCF_001186125.1 Sphaeroforma arctica JP610
AATATATATATTCATGCATGTATATGTATATTTATATATATATACATATATATATAAATATATATATGTATATATGTATATATGTATATAGATATATATATATAGATATAGATATGTGAATACATATATACACAAATATATAGATATATATATATTGTATGTGTGTATATAGGTCGCTGAGGTGGGCAATAGCCAAGGCCACCATTGATTGCATTTGAACAGCTCTGTCTAGAACTCGAGGCACTGTGTGGTGGTCTCAGCCGAGACGCAGTACTATACATTCCTAAGCCACACACCTCATCACATCACACACACTATGGAGTATGTATAGAAACACACAACCAGGAGCATAGCAACATAGCCGAGTCGTTGTATATCTCTACCGCAAGTCATTGTCTATACCTACCGCATTGAGTCATTGAATATACTTAACGTATTGAGCCATTGTATACAATATCCCTACCGCTGTCTATACCTACCGCATCTAGTCATTGAATATACTCAACGTATTGAACCATTGTATATAATATCTCTACCGTTGTCTATACCTACCGCATTGAGTCATTGAATATACTTAACGTATTGAGCCATTGTATACAATATCCCTACCGTTGTTTATACCTACCGCATTGAGCACTAGCAAGTCGTTGAGGTTGGCGATGGTCGAGGTCAGCCACCGGCGGCGCTGATTGAACAGCTCTGCGAAGGACTCGGGACACTGTGTGGTGGCCTCAGCCGAGGCACAGTACTGCAGAATCCATCCCGTCTTTAGCAGAAGCGTAGACAGCCAGCGATCCTCTCCCTGGTCATACATCAGGTACTCTACGGCTGTGGGGAAGGGGGGCAGGTATTGGGAGGTTGATCACGGGGTACGTGGCAGGTGGTTCCGCATGGTTGAGTTTGTTTGTATATATATATATATAGGAAGAAAGAGAGTTTAGGGGTGTATCTATAGTTCATGTGTAGACGTACAAGGAGAGAGAACGTAACAGATATGAAGTGATAGCAAATAGAATCCAGGGTGTAAGGTGGATGTTTCTGTATGGTTTAGTGAGAATATACATATACAGCGAAAAAGGGAGAATTTATGCACGCAAACATAGTTCATATGTGCACATATAAAAAAGAGAGAATTCAACAGATGTGAGGTGTAAGCAAATACCTACCGGGATGTATGGTATATGCACCAGCATGCATAGCAAAGTTGTATATACATAGGCATAGAGAGCGAGGCATCTGGAGCTTGGCTCTGCTGTCTTTGACACACGTATGTATAAAAAGGCGGAGACATGTTGCGAATGGAGTGGTACGGGGGGATCGTTACCAATACTATGAATCCGTGAGTATTTGAGGGCGGGGGGGGGGGGAAATATTACTCTACGGTGTTTTGCATTGAATATTAAAGCATTAGAGCTTTGTTCGTCCTACCATTCGGTCATTTGGATTCTCATCCAGACGCAGTAGAGATTATCTAGACATTACATGAAGCATATCCTCGCACACAGCCTGTGCTTGTGCGTATATATCCACATGAATGCGTATTGAATTGGCTGGTTGTCTACATACCGGATGTAGGCTGGGCACTATACAGGTGCACAACATCTGCCATCGCTTCGGCTCTGGTGTGCACGATACATGAAAGTATGTCAGCGAAGGTTATATATACAGTTATATATATATAAATATATACAGTTATATATATATATATGTATATATATACATATATACATACATACATACATATATAT
>NW_014034438.1:0-1748 GCF_001186125.1 Sphaeroforma arctica JP610
ATATATATATACTATATATATATATATATATATATATATATATATATATATATATATATATATATATATATATATATATATATATATATATATATATATATATATATATATATATATATATATATCTATCTATCTATAATACCTATATACATAGAATACCTATATACATACATGCATTTCTTATCCACCATATACACACACTTGCATATATGCATACACGCGGACATACTTACATGCAGACATACATACGAGCATACATACAAATAGGTATACATGTACCCATCACCAAAAACATGCACAGTACCGTAGCCTCCCGCGCCAGCGCCCTGTCCGTAGTTTGGTGGTGGGTAAGACATGTTCAGTACTTATCTGTGGTAACTTAGGAGAGTTGGTTTGAAGTCTCGATTGTTACCGCATAGTGTATAATAATATATGACATATGTACGTATGTTTACTTCCCTGGAAAATGCACCAGAGCGCAGCTGAAGTGAAAAACTGATAAGGATGTGATTGCGTAAAGATGCAAAAATAAATTTGCCATAGATATGAGTCATCACTGCTCAATATATCCCGTATCCGAGTATACTGTTTTTAAATAGGGTGTATGTACCGTGTAATCATCTAGTATCTTCCTCACGGTATCATATTATTTTATATGCCACAGGTATTTTTTTAGTCATCACTTTTCTATACAAATATGTCGCCGTCGCGCGCTGCCTAAATTTTATGACACCTAAAACTCTTGTGATACTTGTACAAGTGTGTGTTTTAGTTACAATTAAGCATATTTACATACCTATATTAGTTCGATACTTGCAATTACAACTAGCTACATACACACGCAGAGACTACTCGGTACAATAGGGTTTGCTGCCGATCATTTTTGTTTCAGAATTAACCTATTACAACAGTCTATATATACGCAATTATAAGTACTGCACCTGAACTGAAAGTCCCAGGGTATCTACAGGGATCAATCCCCGGGAAGAAAATGGTACAACAGGCCGACATCCCCATAGAGGGTACACACACGATCACTGCACACGATATAGGCATAGTTAATGTGCGTGCAAATGCCACAGGCACGCATGCCCATGACGAAATAAACGAAGCTGTTAAGTACGTAGATACATTGAGCTACGACACGCTGAAGGAATTGGTTGCACTGTTACCTGGAATATGGGCCAAGCGCAAAGACGACGAAATAAACAGAGCCAAACACGCACGTGTGGGTGCCTTCATTGCCCGCAACGAGAGAGTCTACTGTAGACTGAGAGACCACAGCCGACCATCTCATTCCGGTATGCATGTGCCAGCTCTATACTAAGCAGTATGCAGGCGTAGTACTGTTATTGATTCGTGTTATTGTGTCATTTTGGTGGCTTGTTTTCCGCCCGTAATGGGAACGTTGATTATAGGTTACGGGAAAACATGCGACCATATCAATGTCACTTGGTATATTTGTGCGAGCACTACCAATAAATGCACCATATAACCTGTTGTATACTGACCAGTAGAGATTCAGTTTCTCAGTTGTCAGATACATTTGTCGTGTGAGGTATGTATACACACCAGAGTAGACTGATACATGTATATTATACATGCACGTTCTATATATATATATATATATATATACATAGTATATATATCATATATGTATGTATATATATATATATACATATATATATGTATGAACACATATATATATACATACATACATACTCACACACACACACACACACACACAC
>NW_014034437.1:0-1747 GCF_001186125.1 Sphaeroforma arctica JP610
GTATGTATACATATACATATAATACCGGACCGCAAATTCAAATGCTAAAGCACACACCTGAGCTATTGGCTTGTCTATGCTCGACTGCTCTATGGTATCCGTATCCAAGTCGCCCAGACGTGCGCTCCTTGACATCGACATGTCATCGGTGTCATCTAAATCGTTCACATCTTTGCTTTCATCTCTTTTCCTACTTAAATACTTGCTGTATACACTTGTTGCATCACCCCCAGAAATACTCCGTGTCCCATCTGTATGTATAAACGCAGTCGGGGTGCTAACTAAGCCTGTGGAAGTGGATTCCACAGGCGCAGAGAAGGTCTGTTTGAACATGTCTTACGAAGTGAGTGGTCACTCTGATACCACTTGTGTGATGTAACAGTGGCTGGAGCGTACTCACAGTTGTTGGGGATGGACACTCTGTCGCTAACCCTGTAATAACATATGGTCACTCATAGTTGTTCCTGGGCATGCATATACTGTTAAAACGACTGTACGGAGATAATGTTTGTATACACTCGCCATATATTTATATGTTTCTATATGTGGACTGACCGGACTCTGTATCATAATAACCTCTTTTTATTAAAAATCGATGGCACGGGTGTTCCTTCAATGGCAAAAAGTAAATAAATAAATAAATAAATATTCAAGAGACCCTCTCCTCTGTGTGTGTGGAGAGTAGAGAGTCACTCCCTAGTAGTCCTCTACTACAACACAGGAATACACCCAGTAATACACTACACATAGCCTTCTGAATTCAACAGGGTTTAGGGTTTTTTGAGGGCTATGTACACATAGCCCCCTGAATAATCAACAATGTACGTACTATGTACTGAACAAAATTTTGTATCTCGGACTATAAAAAGAGTGTGTCTGCTGCCCTTGTGTTGATGGCTACTACAGCGTTGCCAAGAACACACCACAAGGATAAGTATGCTGCTTAGTAATGAGTCTCGAGGTTGAGTGCTCGTCCGGAATTTTCGTATCACATAGTGCCTGCAGCTTAAAACTATCTCATTCTGAAGTAATATGTGTTGTTTGTTGTTCGGCGGAGGTGGTAGGAGGGGGGCTATGATACCGATCGTCACTGAGTCATATATCACATTTCAGTAATATTCCAGGCGCGTACTTGTTTGCAGGGTATTCCGAACTTATGTATGTGAATATTGAACATCTCTTCTTTGTAACTACACAAAGAAAAGGGAGCATCGAATGTTTGTAAAAGAACGCCTCAGTTTCTTAGGAATACTACCCATGACGTTTCAGACTTGTCAAATACTGTACGTACATGTAAATCGGCCATTCGAGGGGTTCAACTGCTTATTACATCAGATATATAGTGAGTCCGAACTACCTTTCCCCGAGTGACCTTCCTAGTATCTTGCAACAAAAGTATTCCATTTAATAAGGGGATGAATAAAAGTCGGGAAAATATGCAGGCAAACACCAAAAGTGCAATTACAAAGCGACAAATGGATGTTTATGTAACCTCTCGTACAAACGAGCAGTATCCAGGGCTTGCCCCGGAATAGACGTATACCCTATTTGTATGAGCTTAACGAAGTGGGTCATCTGAGGTCGTAGAAAGCGATGAAGTACAATACCATGATGTTATAGAAAGCTACATTCTGGTTTCCACCTTTGGTTTAGAGCTCATATACAATCCTTTTATTTATTCATATGTCTGCTTTGTGGCTGATGATCCCTTGTTGTTTTTTTTTATTAAGTAATTTTTTTTCTTTCA
>NW_014034436.1:0-1747 GCF_001186125.1 Sphaeroforma arctica JP610
TAGTATATATATATATATATTATATATATATATATACTATGTATAATATATATAGAATATATATATATATATATGTGTGTGTGTGTGTGTGTGTGTGTGTGTGTGTGTTTGGATTTGTGTGGACGAAGTGTTTAAGACACATCAAATTTCAAAATGAAGATCAATCGGCATCTAACTGTAAATAATCAGTCGCATACCTCGTCTCCTCTCCCAGGAACTCTCCAGCCTGGCTAGCATGCACACTTAGTTTGAAAACCGCGTCACCAATAAAGTTATATACTGTGTCGATGGATCGTTTCGCGTCCGCCCCAATCTCGAATTCCAGCTCTTTCACGACAATTTTGGAGTCCCTCGCCTGTAAATACGGACAAAATGGAAATGTCCGATTAATATTCAATTCAGAAAAACGTTATCGTTTGCTGCCAATCAATCCATTGAAGCTCTATGAAGTACAGCAGTATATGGCACCCAGACAGGGAGGCCATGCCCTGTATTCTGTGGCAGAATACCTCTTTACTTTTATAAAAAGCAGAACCAATGTGAGGGTTGTATCTCACACATGTGGTACAAACCCACTGGAATCAACTTGACCACAATTTATACAAAAAAATTCAAATGGGTCGAACACTCACCTTCAAACAGGTTCGCCACATATCGTCTCTGCTAGTGATTTTAAATTCGTGTTTTCTGGGCACTTTCTCCGTTGTGTCTTGCAATTTTAATTTCAGTCGGAACACCAACTGACCGTCATTGACACCACCATCGTCTTGAATTTTATATTCGATATGAGGCAATTTCTTGATGAAGTCATCGAAAGATCCATTTATTGACGCCTCCAGCGCGTCATTATCCTCATAGCCTAGGTCTGTGAGCACCATATTCAGTGCGATCTGACAGTGAACGAAAGCCGTCATTAACACTTGAACAACAAAATAAATTCAAAACCAAGTTTTGCCCACATTGATCGGACACGACTCGCACATATCACGTCAACTCGCCCGATGATAACTGACGCACAACGTTAGCTTCTAACGCTCTCTCTCGAAATCAAGACTTACAATAATATAAATAGTATGCGGTATATATATATGCAAATGAGTACATGAATATATGAATATATATATATATACATGAATATGAGTAAAGGAATAATATATATATATATATATATACATAATCACTTGTACATATATAGTATATTTGCGTGCGCGTGTGCCGGTGAGCGTGAGTGCGAGTATGTATGTGAGTGAGTGAGTAGGTGTGTGTATACATAATATAGATCTATATTTATAATATATATATATATATATATATGCGGGTTTGTGGCTGCGAGTGTGAGTACATACACAGTTGATGTAGGCATACATTATGTCCATGTGTGTGTATGTACACGTGGGTGTATATGTATATTTATATACATATATACATATATACATATATGTACATATATATATGTATAATATATACAAATATATACGTATCGATGTATGTACACATGGGTATGCAAATAGATATGTATGTTTATGCATATAGCACAGGTATGAATGTATATATGTACATACGTATGTATGTATGAAATGTGAATATGTATGTATGTATGGAAGTAGTATGTATATATATATGTATATGTGTGTGTATGTATAGACTCCTAAAAGCGAAGAGCCAGACACCCTTTATAAAAATATAATATAATTTATATATATATTCAATATTCTAATATTCTACAAATATTCATACAACATATATA
>NW_014034435.1:0-1747 GCF_001186125.1 Sphaeroforma arctica JP610
GAGCAATGATACATCCGCAACAGTAGATAAGCAACGGTACATCCACAACAGTAGATATACAATGATAGATCCACAACAGTAGTAAAGTAATGATAGATCCACAACAGTAGATAACCAAATATAGATCCACAACAGTAGATAACCAATGATAGATCCACAACAGTAGGAAAGCAATGATAGATCCACAACAATAGATAACCAATGATAGATCCACAACAGTAGATAACCAATGATAGATCCACAACAGTATAAAGCAACGATACATCCACAACAGTAGTAGAGCAATGATAGATCCACAACAGTAGACAATCAATGATAGATCCACAATAGTAGTAAAGCAATGATACATGCACAACAATAGATAAGCAATGATACATCCACAACAGTAGATAACCAATGATAGATCCACAACAGTAGTAGAGCAATGATACTTCCGCAACAGTAGATAAGCAATGGTATATCCATAACAGTAGATAAGCAACGATACATGCACAACAGTAGTAAAGTAATGATACATCCACAACAGTAGTAGAGCAATGATACATCCACAACAGTAGATAAGCAATGATACATCCACAGCAGTAGATAAGCAACGATACATCCACAACAGCAGTAAAGCAATGATACATCCACAACAGTAGTAGAGCAATGATGTATCCACAACAGTAGTAAAGCAATGATACATCCACAACAGTTGTAGAGCAATGATACATCCACACCAGTAGTACAGCACTATCTGAAATACACAACCTTCACTCAAGATAACACACCAAAACGGAGGCTTCGCAGTTGCCGTTGATATAAGTGCACGTGGAATTGGGCAGTCCACTACCCTGGGTAAGACCGTAGGAGTCTGGAGAATAAATAAAGCAAAAGACGAGCAATGTCAATAGTAGATGATTAGAGAGATGCACTATCCTGGACAAGACCGTAGAAGTCTGGAGAATAGATAAAGCAAAAGACGAGCAATGGTAATAGTAGACAATTAGAAAATTACACTATCCTGGACAAGACCGTAGGAGTCTGAGGAATATACAAAACAAAAACAAAGCAAAGTATATAGTAGACAACTAGAGAGATGCACGAAGGTAAACAGGCGCTCAGACTATACTTAGTTACAAAGGAATAGGTTATATGCTCTATGACACACTGGTGAGGCAGAACAAGCAGACGTATTCAACGTAACTACAATATACAAAAAAAGAAGCTCATAGTAGACAATTAAAGAGGAGATTGGTTGTTAGTGAGGCAGATGAGGAGACTGTAATGTGTTAGACGGAGTTTCAGATAAGTCATCGCTATTCAGCTAAATACCGACTACGAAGGGGCGGGTATACGCTTTATAGGTTAGAAGACGTTAGAGCCGCACGAACCAATTCAAGGCATAGCAATACCAGACACTCTGAGAACGTTATTTACATACACACGCCCCAACTGCAACAGCGATGGTGAAAAGGGAGTATACGGAATGGATGTACAGTACAGATACTGGACAATGCATCTTAACGCGTTAAGTACCATCGTATTTCTCCAAACAGGCTAACCACAGGCCAAAAGACGTGGCGAAGTATGTGGCCTCCAAGTCAAACACGTTAACGTTTCCTGCTGCTAAAAGAGGCGGCGGAGGCGTATTGGCGTCTTTAAGCACCAGCCAATCCTGCACAACAGATGTGCACGCAGAATCAGTGTCTATGAGATTATACATGATTTTGAAATGATTGTCATATACATGTAAATATATTCGAAC
>NW_014034434.1:0-1747 GCF_001186125.1 Sphaeroforma arctica JP610
CATCGGTTTTGAAGTTAGAAAAACAAAAACAAATTCCCCCTTCAAACCAACTTGAGTGTACTTGCACGACGCCTGATAAGTGCTGTCTACTCTTGCAGGTACTATTTCTTCTATTCCTTGCAAGAGTACGCTGCATCTTGACGATTCGCCTTATATGTCGGCGATAACGTTCTCGTTCTCCTTAGTTTTCACTAACAATCATTCAACCGTACCATGCTACTTGCTGGTCCTACGGCTAATTCACTTACGTTGACTTCCTTCCTCCAGAATGAAAATTCAAGTATATATATATGTATATGTATATATATATTTATATGAAAATATATTCTAGCTTGTAACATGGGTTGGTTGTGGGTTCAATACTCTCCGTGGTATATATATTTTCTTCTTCTTTGCTTTCGTGACCATCGAGTTCGCGCATGCAACGATGGCCAATCATTCGACTCGGAGATATCTTCGAAAAATCGATCCTCTAACCATGCCAGTCTTTTCGTCTAGCCAATTAATTATCAAAACTTGCTCCAATAGTTGATATTTGTTGAAAGTACGAGTTGAAATCGCATTATTTCTGTCTCAGTTTCTCCCAAACTGTACCTAGCTCCTCTTCTGCATTGCTAACTGTCTCATGCGCGCTTAATTCATTCGTTTCCATTCTACGTCGTCTGACACTGTCGATTCTACATTGCTACCCGCTTTTCTCGATCACCTCTATCTACCCATTGTCGTCGCTGTACTCGCCCATACCTATGAGAATCTGCCATATCGACCTTCTCTACGCCAAATTACGTTCTTCTATACCCCTAACTGCGATACTGCATCATGTTCGTGTTGTGCGGACTGACTAGGCCAGTCAAAACATTGTTCACACGTCCTATGGGCTGCTAATTAGTCAGAGGGAGGTCTTGATCGCCAACGACGGCCTGAAAAGTCGCATTAGAATTGAAGTATCTGGATTTTCGGACCGAAGATGGATTGAAGAATCAAAGGAAGAATGAATGGATGTTGGGTTTTTGTTGAATAGAAGTAGTAGTAAACATCCTACGTATCTAGTGGCCGAGAGGCTATTATTCTACTCGACATTGAATCGTAATTAATTCATTCGTCAACTACACTTCGGAATGAACCCGCAAGGGACCCATCCGAGCTCTGATTCGACTGGAGGGTCGGATAACTATTTGTTCTAGAAGAAGAAAAATGCTCATCAGCTAAAAAAACTGGGCACCTGTTAATTTCTGCATATCTTACTAATCACTCCAGTTTGCTCTAGATTTATAATAATAATAAAAATCTGTATAAATATATGTAAATCACGCAAGCGTATCAAACCGAGCAAAATGGAAAGGGGGGGTTTCTTTTCACTTATCTGTGCTCGGATGACTTTGTTCCTGTCGTAATTTGCAAGCTCCTTTCAGCTATCCGGTTCTGAGGGAAATAAACTCCAGTAATTTGTCAATAAAACGAATTTCTCCGTCCACTATTATCCTCGAGATAAAATCGAATAATTCACCGAAAGTAACTAGTCGTAAAAATGCAGTAAACACATCAAAATACGATACTAAAACCTACTGAGTCTCCCTGAGGCTCAGTGCGGTGTATCTATTCTTTTATTTGATTGTCTACGTGGTCTACAAATAATTCACCTCGTGTGAATTAATTGTAAACTAATTCTAACTCCACACTGATAGTGGTTTAAGGGGAATTTTACTACACATATACATATACATACATATATATATATATATATATA
>NW_014034433.1:0-1746 GCF_001186125.1 Sphaeroforma arctica JP610
TATATCACACGCAAATATGTATAAACATTACTGCGAAACATTACAATAAATGTGGATAAATTAGTGTATATAAGTAGGAGTATATCTATGTTTATACATATATTGTACAGAAACATATATATATATACATACATAATTACACACGCACATACATATATATATATATATATATACGAGATACATATTTATGGATACACACAGAACCACAAACGAAAATTCAGATGTAGATATATATATATGATGGTTTTTTGAGTACATATATATATATATATATATATATGCATAAATAACTTAAATAGGCTTGTGATAGAATTTATAAATTTACATGCATCTATAGCTAATATATATATATATGTAAGCCTAGATACAAATGGAGAAAAAAATATAAACGTGAATACATGAATACATGAAAATAAGGATATATATATATATATATATATATACATGTACACATACACGCACTGCAACATATATATAATCACGTTTATGTTTATGTTTTCAAGTTGATGGATTTGTGTAGATTCATATCTGCATAGATACATGTGTGTATTGTAGACGTATATGTTAGAGTGCAGAAATACATTGCAAGTTTCTCTAGTAATTCTTGTGCTAAACCACACGCATCATCAAATACGCATGCATCTAATTGGATACTATTCGTAGTTTAATAGCTAAAATGACATTTCACAGCTTATTTAAACATGTTGAGGAACCTCCTCTTTCCTTATCAGACCAAAGCCAAATAGCTGAACACATATATGTGCACACCATAAACAAGAAAAATCAAATTTTCCACATACGATATTAGCTGTTTGTATTATATGTCGTCTTAGATAAATATAGATTGGAATCACAATCATGTAGTTACGAGAAGAGAGCTATCTATTCATATCATTTTTCAGAATTGGGTTTCGTAGTGATCTATGTTTGATCTTTAATAGTTCTGAACATACCCGTGCCAGTCGGAGATTCCTTCGCCGGCACCATTCACTCGTGCCGATTGATTGCCTGTACGACCCTCCAAGTAATAGTATTCGAAACCATTCCGGCCACAATCATACCAGTCACCAGTTTCTTCCTCGAATGAACTATCTAAAACGAGATTCTTGTCCTCTACCACAAAAACATCATTGTTATCGAAGCTTTGTGCAAATACGCATGCATTGATATGTATGATGAGAACGAGCAGTATAGACGTGTTTCGCATATTTGTTATTGCCTATTGTAGCTTCTACGTTGTAACAACGTGCCTCCATTCATTATGAGCGGTGAAGGAATAAAATGAAGACTATTTACGGTTATTTTTTGTTTATTTATTTGATAGACGAAACACACACAAATATGATAAATAAATACATTACGAAAGCTTCAATTCTTTTCTTTTTGTTTTCTTTCTGTTTTTATTTAAAAAAACAAAAAAACAAAAAAAATAGAACGTGGCCGTCGCGCCGCAGCCCGCGTGTGTCGTGGAGGCGTGTTATTTTTACTTTTCAGAAGAAAAAAATAGATGGCCAATGTTTAAATTTCCGGCGGCTAAATATGTACGATATGGTATAATAATAAAATACTTTGTTTTTCTATAAAAAACTTATTTTGTGTGTCTTGTGACTGACTGACTGTCAGACTGACTGACTGTGGGGCGTGTGGGTATACCTGACATTCAGTACGGCAAGGCACTGTGACAGAGAGTCCGTTATCACAAAAATTATTGATGATCTGTGAGACTGTGAGAATGTGAGACTGTGA
>NW_014034432.1:0-1745 GCF_001186125.1 Sphaeroforma arctica JP610
AAATATATTATATAGATACAAATTTATAGTTTTATGATCAGAGAACAATTGGTATACGCCTCCTTGAGTATTCATGGAAGGTATTGTGTCATTCCACCCCATATGCAGACTTAGCTAATTCGTGCAAACACATCCACAAGTGCATCATATGCGACTACTGTATACAGGTCCAAGTCTTGCACGCATACACACATATATATATACATATATGAGTGTATTGGACTGGTATTTACCTTTGCGATAAACATGTGCACATTAATGTGTGTAACGTCGCTGAACTCATCCACCTGCGGCTTGACAAAGGACAACAGTTTCTGCATCCACCACGGCACCTCCTTCGCCGCACTTTCGAATCGGTCTTTTTTCTGCAGAGTTGCGGACAGTTGGTATCTTATCGGGATCAATAACCACGTACATAGGATATCAGGAACTATATATCAGTTTGCTTGTACTATCATGGATACTCTTTACAGGTGTACATATAACTGTATTAGACGGGTTCACTGCCATAACTCGTCCGAGATGCACATCTAGGGTTTTGCCTGCAATCCTTAAACCTTAAAACTCAGATAGCTATTGCACATTTCATGCGTACACTAACTTAAAAGTTTGCTAATACGCATTCACAATTGGACGAATCTGTTCTTAAAATTGATACACATAGGCACATATTTTATATACATGTGTTCAGATACTATAATTACATCCACTTTATTCATATACCTGTATGTGTTAATTAGCTCTATATACACGCACTTTATACATATATTTGTGTGTGTTCGGATACTATATATACGCGTACTCCATACAAATGTACGTATATGCACTAGACACATATTCCTGTGTGGTTTCGGAAACTCTATATACATGTACTTTATACAGATACACGTATGTGTTAAGATGCTATATATATATCCACTTTATATGTGTACATGTGTGCATTCATTTGACTTCATACAAGTATTAGTATGTTCGCAAAGGTCATAATAGCACTCCGTCTTACCTCACTGACGTCAACCACTGCGTGCAGATGCTGAACAACCTGAATGTAGTAGTTATAAATATTGAACGTGGATTTGGTAATAGTATTTAAAGAACGCGGATTTGGTAGCAATATTATAGAACGTGAATTTGTATTGGGATAGTTCCGAATTGAGTCAAATTGTGGACATACAGTTATATTTATAAAACGTGATATGGATCGGGATGAGTCTAAATTGAGCCGATCATGAACTGGAAGCTATATTTATAGAACATGCACCTACTCAAATCGTCCTACACCCTATGGAATACCAAACGATATGCTACATTGGTCTTCAGTTTATGTACGTTTGTTACAAGTAGCAAATTAGTACCGAGTCTTGTGATAGATTCCACAATGATAACATTTATATGAGTTCTCCTCCAATATCTATGTACATCTTTACACATGAACGTGATGCGTATGTAAAGTCATAGCAGAAATTCAACCCTAAACCCTAAACCCTAAACCCTAAAATCACAAACCCTACAGTTCTGAATTGTTAAAACACCAAACCTTACCTGAAGTATCGCAGGCATACACTCATGTCTGTTGAGCAGATCTAACTCAATCATGGCCTCATCTGATTGGTCGGTGGAGGTATCTGGCGCTAAAACAGTTACGACACTCTCGTCTTTCGGGAGGGCTTGGCTTTGAGTCGGACCTCCTGAGTGAAATGGTATATATAAATATATATATATATATAGATGTGTGTGTGGAATGT
>NW_014034431.1:0-1745 GCF_001186125.1 Sphaeroforma arctica JP610
GCATACATGTGATAAAATCATATGAATCGTACGGAAATTCAGACAGTGTTAAACGCTTCTAACACATGTGCGTGTACTTATATAAATATAGAAGCAAATAAATCAATAGACAGATATACATAAGGTGATCTGTATACTTTCAATACGAATATCGTTCTAAAAAAGTTTATAGGTATCTATTGACAATATGCCTATGAAATTGAGCATCACTGCATAACACACATGCCGACATACATAGAAACACAGAATCACACTTGAACATGTACATAGATACACAGAAAACACTGTGAATGACCATCCACACGAACAAGAGGCGCACACGCACATGTCAAGACACAACTAGCACGGAAAAGATAAGTAACTAGAAGCACAAAATACACACACACACAGAAGTGAGACACAGACACAGACACACACACACGCACACACAGTAATAGGAATACAGACACAGACACGCACGTACCTCCATGAGACAGTCACGGCAAGCAGCATGGCCACATGGGGGAAGTACAGCGTCCTCTGCTGGATCAAGACAAATGGGGCACTCGGGTGGGGCAGCATCGTTCTTGAGCGCATCCATGGTCTTCTTAACAAACTCAACGGACTACAGCAGGGCAAAGCAAGGCAAGGTAAGGCAAGGTAAGGCATGAGTGGGGTGGTATATTAGATCCTGAAACCGTACATTTTTGTATGGGTGAAGAAACCTGTGCCTGGTAGTGTACAGCAGGCGGGCAACGGTTTGATGGTTGCCTAGCAACGGTTTGATGGTCACTCGGGTAACACCGCTGGAGTGACCGACCATTTGACGATTCCAGGCATCACTTGATGGACTAAGCAGAGCTACACTCGCTCTCTTTGTGTCTGCCTTTCACATTGGCGGCAACCCCAAACGCTCAATCTAGCCTCGCCCTATAGGTGCAACAAATTATGTAATACACTCACATCACCTCGATACTTGCGCAGCGATGGGTGTGGCTTGCACTCGAGCCAGCAAACCCTAATCCCTACACCCTAGAGCCAGCAGAGCTCAAACCCGAAACCCTAAAGCCAGCGACCCAGTAAAACCCTTACACACTGATCTGCGCGTGTATCCATACACAAAAATAGAAAATCCTGAAACCCTAATGATTGTGCTTTGATACTCTCTGTATGACGTCTCGCTCACCAATGGACTGATCGACACAAACACAATCCATTGGGGTCTAACCTAAACCCTAAAAACCCTGCGCATTTGGCATGTACTCAGTCACTGCCTCTGCGAGACGGCAAGAATGATCTAGCACAACAACAGGGGCGCAGAGGATCACATACGTACGTTATGTGCAGACATACATGCTACATGTGTTGCGTGCATGTACGAAGGCATACACACACATCACAAACACCCGCGCGGGTTTACAGCAACGAGCTTAATCGTGGATATCTCGCCACCTCGACACAACACCTTTGAACCCCCTATACACCCTGTTTCCAAACCAGTAACACCGGCAGTACCTGAGTGGTGCCCTTGGAGAACTGTTTGGCAAACTTGTTGAAGTCATTCATGGTGGCCAGGTCCTTCGAGGGAGCACTTAATACTAACAACGGATGATCGCAACACTGCCGCAGCCTACAACCAACAAGTGAAGCAAATGTACCACGGCCACATAAGTGGGGCTGTGCCGAATTGAAGTAATGCCCTGACCCTAGAATGCTAATATATATATATATATATATATATATACATACACATACATACATACATA
>NW_014034430.1:0-1745 GCF_001186125.1 Sphaeroforma arctica JP610
TGTATGTATGTATATATATAGTAAAATAATTTAATTGTATATATATATATATATATATATATATATATAGACAGCTGAACTTATACTCGAACTATTTCTGCTTGTGGGAATTTTGGTTGAGATTTGATACAAGAAACATGTACAATATCCTCCCATCATGGAAAAGCACAAATATATTGTGTGAGTTCGAATATCTGTTAACATAAGACACGTATCGACATAAGACAAATAAATTGTGTGTCTCGTGTCGATATACGCCTTCAGTTTTCACTTTTTTTGTAGAAGTCTGACAAATATACCTGCCGAACAGATATTATGTATTACCTGTAAAACACAGGCAAGGCTTTTCTCGGCCTGGCGCCAATCAGTTGTCATATTAATCTTCAAATAGCTATCGTAGATATGAGTATCGCGAAGCTCCAGTCGACTATCTTCAAGTTTGTAAATATCTTTATTTTGCACGACTAGAGGTCGTTGGGTGGTATTTTTAAAATGAATGCACGGAAATGATAAACAACAGGCTTCAGAAACAATTTCAATTTTAGTTCTTTGTGCTTTGTATTTATTATATTTAAAAGGAGAAGCTAGCGGTGAATAAGGTACCGTTTAGATCGGAATGCAGCCTGTGATCTTCAGAGTGTATTTAGCATTTTATGTGGAAGTGCCTACTACCATCATCACGGACCCCAGGCCTCGGGATACTGGTAAACCTTGATCAAAATTGGGATTGAGTTTGAGTCTTATTGTCATTTGAGAGTTTGAGTTTGGAGCTGAGTTTGAGGTTTTTCTTTTCTTGTATTTGTTTGGAAACAAAACAATTAGATATTTATATCTCGTTCTTAAATCTGCGATCACTTGTGCAAGTTGTGTGGAGAAGAGACTAAAATGTTTTAAAGGAATGTTCTTATTGGTTCGAAATTCAGGTCTTATATTTGTTTCCAAGTTCTGAACAAATGATATTTGGTCTCACATTCACAATCGAAATTGATTTTGAAAGATAAGCTCTAAAAGTAAAATAAATGTATGACACTCGGATTCCATTGGAAGTGGGCGACAAGCACGCTTGGTTACCCCTCCATCTTGTGGTCTGTGTATAATAACTGTGGCATCTGTGGACTGTGGATTGGTATGAATTTCCCTTACTCTCCTATATAGCATGCTGACCAATTAAAAAGACACTAGAGCAATAAGCTTTATTGTGTAATGTAGGAAAACACATCAGTGCGTGTAAGTTGGTACTTGCGTATGCTTTATAATATTGTTTACATCAACTGACAGACATATATCCCGAGTATAGGATATTACACACTAACAACAGTGAGCAGAGTGATGGTGAAGGAACTACCCATCGCACAGTACAAATGTGTACATGATGAATAGAACTGAAGGGAGAATTTGCAGAAAGTATATATCAATTTAACGCTTGCGATTATATATATCGCCCGTTGACCTTCCGTAAGACTGTAGGTTCTTCATAAGCAGTAAATTGAAGCCAAAATATATTGCACTATATAAGTGTCGTGCTACAATCTAAAAATTCCAAGCAAATATCCGAGGGTTGCCATACTCTATCCCGAACGTGCCGCGAAATTGTAAGCGACAAGGCGACTATGATGTGATGTGCAATTCTCGACAAGCACTACGCGCATAGCATCAGGCACCAACTAAAAACAACCTTAAAAAATTTCATACGATGGCCAGAGGGGAGAAGACATGTCCGATCTGCCAAAACAGGTAATACACTT
>NW_014034429.1:0-1743 GCF_001186125.1 Sphaeroforma arctica JP610
GTGTGTGTGTGTGTGTTTGTGGGTGATATATTTAGCGACTGTTTATCATATATGAATATATATATATACCGACTGATTGTTTATCTTGTGCAGTGAGGTCCTACTACAAAGAACCGCCATGTATCTATGATCATTGTTACTTCGCTCTTTCCATACTCACACAGGTACCTTAAAAGCGTGAATGTGATGGTGCAAAAGGCCGATCTGATCAACTCTTTTACCAAGGCTCTCACTACCAACCAGCAGTCCACAGAGACTCTCCCCACAGAGTATGCGGAAGCGTGTCTGGACATCGATCGACCGCATATACAGGTGGGCTGCTGTTGTGTTGCTCTACATTTCGTACGGCCATGTATTGACATGTGCAGTTATGTATCACGTGTGTTATACTTTCATGTGGCATGTATTACCAACAGGTACGACGTCGTATATCTGGCGTTCATAGTAGAAATCACGCATCATAATCTACGGTCATGCTTTCTCTTGTACTATCACGATTTATCTTGCGATCGTGTTCATCTCGGTTAAGCTCATGAATTTGTGCTTGCCAACGCGCGACACGTGTAATTTTTGCGACTATGCGCAATCATGCGTGCGCCTGTTCAAGAATGTGGTACTTTGGTATGAGTTTGTAGTAGTTAGTGTGAAAATTAAGTGCTGTTTCTCAGATTGTATGAAAATGTACTGAAATTTGGAAAGTGGAGAATCCTGATTCCCTGATTGGGTGTAGTGAAAGTCTGGAGAGTGAGGGAGTGCGTATCACGATTCTTGCATGCAAAATTGTGTGGTTGGAGTGGACATGAATATGGTGGACAAGCCATGCCGATACATCTGTGTTTGTTCGTGTCAACAAACATTTGCAATTAGATTGCACAAATACGCACGCACTTCGTTTGCGTATCCCATACACAGATTTCATATTGATTTCCGGTTCTTATTGTCAGGCACTGCTTCCTTCTCTTTTACCACGATCCAGATATTTGCAATTCTGATGTATTTGAGGAACAATAATCGAGGTGAGTGGTTTTGTGGTCACTGTTCGCCCAAGTACCCTGCGCGGTCAAAAAGTATTGTTGATTGTCGTAGTTTATCCCAATGCTGTGAAAATGGCTCGAATACAGGTACTTTATTATTATTATTTGTAATTGTATGATAGGATCCAGAGAGACAACAACCCCGAAACTATTTGAATTAATTCGAGAAACGCGACATAGGAAGAGACACCAGGTCATATCTTATCAAATACACACAATTATTATTGAAGGCA
Organism: Sphaeroforma arctica JP610; assembly: GCF_001186125.1. NCBI lineage: Eukaryota > Ichthyosporea > Ichthyophonida > Sphaeroforma > Sphaeroforma arctica. Next base: position 1,268 of record NW_014034429.1, read on the forward strand.
TGCGTGCCATCTGGGTAAGTGTGACTTTATAATTTGATGTGAAACCTTATTCGTATCATCACTGGGTTCTAACACACCGTTGATTTCTCGTCGTTACGTCTAGTCGGCCTCGAGATCTTCAATACATTTCAAGTTATCGAGGATACCGTTAGAGGCTCGACAAAGGAAGGACCAACCGATTTGGAAAAGGGGCAGGACCAGAGCCAGGCGGATGTGGCCATGAGTGTCATGGCGCTAGCGCCTGACAGACATGAACGATGACTGATAAATTTAAAACAGTTTAAGTCTCAAGGTGACTTGACGCCCGTGAGAGCAGGTGTCGATCAGTTTTCTAATGTATGTGTCTGATCCACGGTATATTGTTTGCATTAAGTGCAGTAAACTTGCTCACTTCTGTGCAAACTAGACTGAACTTAGTATGCTTATCATGATACAGGTAGACAAATCAAACCAATATGTACATACAAATGCAAAAC
>NW_014034428.1:0-1743 GCF_001186125.1 Sphaeroforma arctica JP610
TTTTAGGTTTTAGGCGTTTAGAGGGTAAGTGCATATGTATATACATGTCCATATCCATGTACACATACACGTGTACGTACATATACACGTACACGTACACGTACACGTACACGTACACGTACACATACACACACACACACACGCGCGCACATTTATATACATATATATATATATATATATATATACAAGTAAGTAGCTCACAAACATCTGATTGATTTACAGGGTCACTTACGTTTGGTGATAGATGAGTGCTGGATTGCTGCAGATGTTCTCAACAAAGAGACTGTGGGTTGCCACCACTCTGCCCACAGCCATTACCGCACCTCCGAGCTATAGTAAAACAACAAAAGTGGACGACAGATGTCAACTCGATGGCTATGAAACATCAGAAAAGGAAGACAAGCATGTAAACAGCTCACAAACAACAAAAATAGAAAAAAATATGGAAGCTCAAGTAAATGTAATGGTGAATTATTGACTGTTAGATATCAGCAGTGTGAAGAACTCAAACGAGGGAGAATTGTGGATAGTCGTTTACTACACATCAGAAAAAGAACTATAAAGGGTGATCAGACGTCCACTAAACAAAAGCAGTACAGAGATAGAAAGTAGGTAAGTAGAACTGTTTCATTGAGATGGCTATGGATTGCGGATGATCGGAAAGATACTGTGAAAGGAATGGTTATCAGGATACGCCTTCTGAAGCGGCATACCACCTGGGTCACACTGGCATGCAATATACTGCATTGTATATAAAACCCCTTGGCCACAACGGTGGGTAACGTATCTACCTAATATGTATATGATAGTAACCCTAAAACCCTAAAAAGAACGGTCACAGGTGCTTCATGTGTACGTATAACGGTGGGTGCAAGTTCTTTTCAGTAAGCGCGGTCTGCGACCACATCTGTGGACAGAGCCTCCTCGGCAAGTACTTCATTGATACATATCCCGCTATGTCTAAGCTGTGTGTGTATGAGTCACTACTGTGCTTGTATCTCATGTATGGACTCTACCGGCGGTAATATCTCTGCACTTATCTAATGTGTGTATAATCTCATGTGTACCGAGCCGGAAAGGAAGTGCTGTGGTGAACGTTGTGTAAGTGTATCAGGTTGATATGTACGGTCAAATATCCAGGGAAAGTGGTCAGCATACATAGGTACGCGTTAAACAATATACCAGATAGGCTTAATATAACATTATAGGTATGTAAGTTATAAACAACATACATATGATGTATTTAGCATATTGGGTATGTCATATACGAGATACAGATGTGATATATTCAACATATAAGTTATCCTCTAGACAACATACAGATATAATACCATCAAAATATAAGGTATGATATACACAACGCACAGTACGACGCATCCAACATTGTAGGTATGTTATTCATAACATACAGATTTAATGTATTCAACATAGTAGGTATGCTATTCACAACATACCAGATATGCCTTGTTGTTGGCGAACGAGCAGTTGGTGAGCGTCAGCGAATCTCCATAGACACTCCTAATAGCTCCGCCGGTCATCTGTAGAACCATTGCATTGCAGTGCAATGGATAGTGAGATGAGTACACCGTATCAGAAGGGACGATGTATGTGAACTAAATACAGGCACATATATACACATATAAAAACAGATATTCACATGAACATACAACGCAAACACACAATCATACTTACATTTCCGTATATACATATATACATTTCTATATATAAATATATATATATATA
>NW_014034427.1:0-1743 GCF_001186125.1 Sphaeroforma arctica JP610
TATATACATATGCACATGTTTAAAATACGCGCGTGTGTGTTTGTGTATTTACGCATAGTCGAGCATGTATGCATGCACAAGGATATATCTAAAAGCCATTGCGCCCTCATTTCTCGGCGTACTTGTCTACATCACTCTCCTCCATTTGCCTCATCTCCGCTTCTGTGGGTATTCTGACCGGTGGTGGTACACGTGCATTGGGTGGTGGCTTCTTATCGGTTCCCATGGCAACGTCTAATCCGGGAGAAATCACGTACTCACCCACCAGAGCGAATACAAAGCTGGTTTGACAGTATGTTGTTGACAAGAATTGGGAAAGAGTTGTATAATTGTAGGGGTTAATGCTTAATGGAGAAGTGCGCCGAATGCAACTATGGAGATATCAAATAAGCACCTACCATGGTACACTCATTAAGGTACACCTCCCATGATACACTCATTGAGGCACACCTACCATAATACACTCACTAAGGTACACCTACCATGGTACACTCAATAAGGTACACCTACCATGGTACACTCACTATGGTTTCACCACACAGCAATGGGTGAGAAGGAGATCACACGCTTTCTCACTAGAGCGAACACAAATATATACAGTTATTATTGCGTAGACAGCAGGTATGGGCCTAAACGAACGACAAAAAAACGTGGATATACACAGAAGAGAGAAAAGACAGCCACTAGAGTGAACACAGAATATGTTGGTGGTACTGTGTAGGTAGGTAGCAGGTAAGAGGTTAAACGAACGACAGACATGTGACTATACACAGGAGAGAGAAAGATCACAGCCACTAGAGTGAACACAGAATATGTTGGTGGTACTGTGTAGGTAGGTAGCAGGTAAGAGGATAAACGAACGACAGACATGTGACTTTACACAGAAGAGAGAAAGAACACGGCCACTAGAATGAACACAGAATATGTTGGTGGTACTGTGTAGGCAGGTAGCAGGTAAGAAAAAAATGAGGAAGGCGGATTAAGCAGAAGAGTTCGACGTACACTTCGAACCCGGAATAGAAAACACACCCATAAACTAAAGTGAAACAAAATCTACACACAAGGCAAACATGACAGTTACGATATAAACGTCTATGATATGTCTGGAAGGACAAGACAACACACCCATCCACTAAAGTGAAACACAATCTACACACAAGAAAAACATGACAGATACGATATAAACGTCTATGATATCTCTGGAAGGACAAGACAGCACACCCATCCACTAAAGTGAAACACAATCTACACACAAGAAAAACATGACAGATACGTTATAAACGTCGATGATATCTCTGGAAGGACAAGACAACACACCCATACACTAAAGTGAAACTCAATCTACACACAAGAAAAACATGACAGATACGATATAAACGTCAATGATATCTCTGGAAGTATCTGAAGTATGATTCAAAATACAAGGTAGTGAATACATCCGAACTTTAAAAAATAAAATAAAAATGACAATACTATTTCAATAAAGCTATAGCCGCTCACTTGCGCATATCAAAGCTGTGGCAGTACCTACAGACGCTATATATCAAAAACACTAACTGTGTAGTTGTAGATTTACGTTTCCTTTCTGTACGAAAAGAGTTTACATTTTTCGCATCATTGGCCATCTGAGTGTGTGAGTGGGGAGTGGTAGCGCGTACTGTGATAAGAAGTTCATTCTTGAGGTACATACACTTGAGTATTCCATACATAGCTAGAAGGAGGAAATATCACATAAGGTATGGG
>NW_014034426.1:0-1742 GCF_001186125.1 Sphaeroforma arctica JP610
TATCTATATGTGTGTGTGTGTGTGTGTGTGTGTGTGTGTGCGCGTGTGTGCGTGTGTCTTGCAAAGGCATACTGTTTCTCTTACGTATGGACAAAATATATTGGTTTCAAAATCTTCTCATAGACACAGGAATCATCGTACCAATAGCGTTATAAATAGATATATACACACAATAAAATGCCTGTACTACTGTCTCGAACCCACAGGAGTTGGCGTACGACTATCTCTTTGGCCGCGCACTGATCCAAGTGTTTGAGAATCGCAACATCAATCAGATGTTGCCTCCGTTTCTGGCGCAGGAAATCGAAAAACGGGCCATAGCACAGGTACAGTAGTTGTCTGTTCAATGTCTTACATATGTCATTCCGTTTATTATTGTCTATTTGCCCATTTTACAGGTACAGTAGTTGTCTGTTTAATGTCTTTCCTCTGTCATTGCGTTTGTTCTTTTCTTTTGGTCCATTGCACAGATACAGATATTGTCTGTTTATATATAGACCTGTGAACATCATTAAAACATTCACCTTACAATACCTACACCCCCCCACATACCCAGACTATAGTCGCCGAGCGCATCTTCAAACACTTGGGGGCTGCCTCCAAGAACGATGTGGTGGACCTCTACGGCCAACTGATCAATGTGCTGTTTGAAACACGGCACGACAGCTGCACTGATCTCTTTGTGTCTGTCATCACTGGCGTTCCCATAGTTCTGCAAGACGAGTATGTCCGTGTATGGAAGTGTGGGTGAATTTATGTATATACATATTTACATGAGCTGGAGTTGGTGTGTGTGTGTGTGTCGTATGTATGTAAGTATGTATATATGTATGTATGTATGTATGTATGTATGTATGTATGTATGTATGTATGTATGTAATTATTTACGTATGCAATTATGTATATATGTATGTATGTATGTATATCATTTGAGTTACATCATGTTTCCCTACGTAGTATTGGAGCTACACATGTAGATTCATTCATTTTACGATACACTACAAGCCCTGGGGTAAATACACTCTACTCAGACTTCTTAATTCCCCGCATATAATTTAGCAACCTCATGCATATCCATCGATTTAGGGTTTCAGGGTTTAGGTTTTTAAATGTGTACTCGTGCGTATTCATCGTAAATGTGTGACATATGTACTCTGCTCTTACTGCGTTGTCGTCATGTACACCAATGTAACCTCGTACGTATATATATATATACGCTACTCGAATTGCTTTAACGCGTTCTAGAACAATCTAATCTAATTTGCATGACATATACACACAACTCCAATTACGTTATCGTCATCTATATTGTCATCTATACTAATAAAGCCTAATACTTATGACATATATATATTTATTTAATGGCCTCATCATTAACAATAACCTCATATTTTGTGACCTATATATATACCCCTTCATTTACCAGTAATGCCCTGGGTAGTCCGAAAGTGTCGACTAAGGACAGAGGTGAGGTATCTGGTGACGCACACCTCAACGCCACCAGCAGCGAACGATGCAGTCTCGTTAGAGCCATGGGCCACTTGCGCATGAAGACCTTCCCCATGAAAGACCTCGAGGCCTGTGTGAGGTGTGGCAGAGATAATGGACGTGTGTTTTTACTCACGAATGAATATATAGATACGTATATTAACACGCTTATATATATATATATATATATATAAATANATATATATTTATATATATATATATATGTGTGTGTGTGTGTTAATTATTTATTATAT
>NW_014034425.1:0-1742 GCF_001186125.1 Sphaeroforma arctica JP610
ACACGTATTTCGTATAATCTCATTTCTAGGTATTCAAATTATCTACGAATAACTACTTATGTGCATACAGATAAATATACTTACATATATAACCTACCCAATTTCCTGAATGGCTGAGGATAGCGATCCGTGCTTGGATATACATGCCTTCATAGACATGCCAGACACGCGCTTTTGATTCGTTTCTGTGACTCTCTCAACTCCTCGTGTTTGTTTAGTATCCGCCTGGGCCACCACTAAACGTGGTCCACGAGCGTTGACTACTTCGCTACTGCCCGCGGCTCGGGACTTTGTGGCCCCATTACTAGGATTGTTGTATCGATCGTATTTGTCGAATGTATAGTCTGATCTCAAGGGTTTGTTGTTGCATTTCTCCTGTTTGGTGTCGCATTTCTCCCCCTTGATGTCTGATGTGGCCTTCGCCTTCTTGGACTTTTTCTTTTCTTTCTTCTTCTCGCTCTTGCCCGCCGGTTGTTGCGCACTACTAGCACTGCCACGCGCTGTGGCTAACTCTCGCATGAACTCTGCTGTAAAATCCGCAACACTGCTACTGTGTTGGCCGTTCTCGTTCTCCTCCACACCACCCGTGAGCTGGTTACTCGTGTTACTACCAACCAATACCGAGTTGCTGAAACTAGTACACCCATTGATCTTCACCACGCCGGTGCCATTGACATTCGCATTGACACTCGCATCAACACTAGCGCGACTAGGTCCCTTGCGATCCCTAACGAATTTGCGTATCTTCTGGCCCAGAGAGCTCTTGCTACTGCTGTGCGAGCCGCTATTGGTCCCGCTATTGGTCCCGTCATTCTTTCCAAAACGTACGGGACTGCTTGGTGTGGAATTCGCAGAAGATGGCAGGGGAGTGGACTCGTGCTTCAGCATGGTGAGGGCGTCCACGTGCGCATCTGTGGCATTTTCCTCACGGGCTGTGGGCCCCCAAACTACGGACGTTACAACTAGGGTGCGAAGAACAATTGAGTGGTGGGTGAGCGAAGGCATGGATAGCCACGTGTACAAAAACACTTGTACGCTCCTTTACTTTTAGAGTCGTTTGTATGTGTACATGCGTAAATGTGTATGGTGGCGAACGAAATTATCAACGCCATGGATACGTATACAAGATATATACATATGAATACATAGTTAATGAATCCATAGCTGAGTGTATGTTCGTGTGTGCACGTGTAAAAAGAATAAATTAAATACATATTGTGACTGTGCGTTTGCATTCTTTTAATCTACTACTTTCACATACTTTTGTCTGCGAATACGAAGTCGTCACTACTCTTCGAGCCCCTTTTATTGGCCTCTTCCAAGCTGACAATCTCGTCACCACTTGGAGTGGGCGTGCCAATACGATCGCGTGACATCTTAGGGCTTTTCCGTCCTGTCAGCCCATCCCGCGAACCGTACAGATTGGCGTTGCGATCGAATATAATGGAGCCATCTGTATGTATGGATATCAAACGGATCAGGTGCTTGCAGAAGTGATTTACCGAAGTACAAACAACAGTTCATCGTACTATACAAACATAAATACATGCATAAATACATACATACATACATACATACATACATACATACATACATACATACATACATACATACATACATACATACATACATACATAATATATATATATATAATGTACAAGTATATATGTATATATATATGTATATGTATATATATGTTTATGTATATATATATATGTTTATATATATATATATATATATGT
>NW_014034424.1:0-1742 GCF_001186125.1 Sphaeroforma arctica JP610
GTGTGTAGTATATATAATAATATATATATATATATATATATATATATATATATGTATGTATGTAGGTAGGTAGTATATATATATATATATATATATTTATATCGTGTGGGGTGTGTGTATGTGTACGAGTGTGTGGGTGGGTGGGTGGGTGTGTTGTGTTGTGTGCGTGTGCTTTAGTGTGTTTATTTGTGTGTATGTTTATGTTTTGTGTGTGTGTGTGTGTTGTGTGCGTGTGCCTTTTTGTGTGAATATTTGAGTTTGTGTGTGTATATTTATGTTTGTGTGAATATTTGTGCTTGTGTGCGTGTATATTTATGTTTGTGTGAATATTTGTGTTCAAGTGTATGTGTATTTATGTTTGCGTGTGTATGTGTGTCTGTAGGCGTATATCTATATGTATTTATAATCTAAAAACCTGCGCAACTGCTTTCGAGAATTCGAATCTCTTGTTCTATAGCCGCGCCAATTGAAGTTATGCACAGCTCGTGTACGACTATAGGTATCAACGAATCGATGACATGTGGTATACACAATCGATAGCGTTAAAAACGTTCTGCGAAGCTGGCAGCATGGCACTCGCCACGTTAATAAGGCGACACATACCTGTTTGTCCAGTACCGAAGAAAGACTCGGAAGCCCAAAGAAGCAATCCGCACGAACACCTCGAACACCATAAAAGTCACTATGGCAAATTCCAATACCCAGAACACCTGTTGGGTATAGAACAGGAGCGGTGTGAGACACCTCACCGAAAGCTGATTTGGACGTACGAAAACGGGCTGACATGAAACATCGAGGACTACATACAAGCGAATGGGTACGATAATATTTGTCAGCGATACAACGAAGCATAAACTCTAATCGGGCTACCCAATAGGCCCCCCTCGACTAGTGCTATGTGCGCCTGAGATTGTACTAATGGCTTTTAAATATTGTTTAGTCTTGTAAAGAGAATAGCAACTTTGAACATGGTGGACACGCGGCCCGAAGATATACATGATCATGAATAGGTATATACGAACGTGAATAAATGTGTACCAACGTGAATAAATTTGTGCCACGGAAATGGTGTATAAACGTGAACATATAGGTGTAGGTGTAGGTATACTCCATACATAAGTATAGTGAGTGTGGTTGTGTAGACAATCGTAAATGAAAATGTACAAACGCGAATAGGTATGTATGAATGTGAACGTAGATGTACAAACGCAAATAGAAATGTACAAACGCGAATAGATATAATATACAAACGTGAACGCATATGTACAAACGTGAATGCATATGTACAAACGGTCAATAAAACCACTCTTCTATATCTGCTGTATGTACGCCAGAGAGTACTTTATCAGCCTATCGATATTCCATCAAATTAAGATGAAGAGATGAGATTCTGCTTTTTTGTTTGATAATGATCTTAGACCGATGAGTGACAAGCCCGCAAGAATAATTAAGGCTCGTCCAAAAAATCAAATACATCACTTGAAATTTTGAAAACATACGTGAAATTCCGGTTGCAGCACGGCCGTACTGTATAATAGAGTCAATGTGCTAACTACAATGATGAGCAAGCAAACATGCAAATACGCCTTTGACAGCAGAAACCGATTGCAAGCGGCTAGCATCTTCTCACTGCCAGACATCGGTCGAAAATTGAAACTTGTGGCATCCTGAAAAAAAATTTATCCGTGTTACTGAGTCGGTGTGACAAGGGTAGTGAGGAAGATAATATATATATATATATA
>NW_014034423.1:0-1742 GCF_001186125.1 Sphaeroforma arctica JP610
TATGTATCCATCACATATTTATGTACATATCCATCACATGTTTATGTACATATCATTCACATGTTAATGTTACATATCCATCACATGTTTATGTACATATCATTCACATGTTTATGTACATATCCACCACATGTATATGTACATATCCATCACATGTTTATGTACATATCATTCACATGTTTATGTACATATCCACCACATGTTTATGTACATATCCATCACATGTTTATGTACATATCCATCACATGTTTATGCATTGGTGGTCTCAGTAGTATGCACACATACGACTTTATTCTGTACGACTAACTCGAGAGCTTTTGTTCACGCTTCAGACATCGCAAGCGCACTTGTAATGAAACGTATTCCTCAAGCCTTTAAACGTATTTCGTATGGGGTTCTGGCTGTGACTTTAATTCTGCGACCGACCAATTCCATACATCTTTTTTACGCGCCTCTTTTTAAGTATCTGTCCAAAACTCTTCTCAGGAAGCCAATGCGTGGTGTCGAAAAAGCTACGCCAATAAGAACGTTTTTAAACAAACACACACGACGTCTACATGTGGTATCCCATAAACGAGACACCACATATTCATTTCAGTCATAACTTTAATTGAGGTCGATTACTTCGCCGTCGATCCCCTCCCCAGATCACAGCATCTGTGTCCACGGATGCTGCTGCGTCTGAGTCGCGCGTGTGCATACTAAACGGGATCTGTGCCGTCTCTCGAACCTATTCCTAACGAGCAGTACAAGGTTGCTATGGCAACCACCACATCACTGTATGTACCGCTACTTCCAATTACCTCACATCCCACGTCCCGAGGTCCTCTAATCAATTTTGACATTCTGCACGGGGTTGAATGAATTGTAGTTGAATAAATTAGGGGAGCATTAACATCTCACCACCAAATAAAGGGGCCTACCCTCGGGGAAAACAAAAACAAAAACAAAAACAAAAACGCTTACGATACGAACCAGAAAGGAAAGTTATACAATCTCAACCACAGAATAGCCGTCATATAAATGCACTCAACACATGCCGACATGAGCATACAATCTCATCAACAATGGTCGTGTAAGGGATCTCCATAGATACAAAAGTGTAGTAATGCCGACAGGAGCATACAATCTCATCAACAAAGGTCGTGTAAGGGATCTCCATAGATACAAAAGTGTAGTAATATTACCATGGGTATAAAAGTGCAATAATGATACCATAGTCACAGAAGTGCAATACCGTTACCATAGTCACAGACGCACAATTATGTTACCATAGGTACAGAAGTGCAATTATGTTACCATAGTTACAGAGTTACAGAACGCGCAATTATGTTACCATAGTTACAGAGTCACAGAACGCGCAATTACGTTACCTGATATATTTTCCGGACGAACAGTAACGATCCTAAAAATCCCAGCGCACCTGTGGTGAAGTAGTCATGAGGTGACACTTTAGCTACATGCAGATTCATCACAACGCCTATGAATGGCCGTGTTGAAGTAGTCACGAGGTGACACTTTAGCTACATGCAGATTCATCACAACGCCTGTGAATGGCTGCGATCTCATACTACACTTCATGAACGGAGGATATCCAATCAAGTGAGGGGGGGGGGGGGTGGATTGAAGGCATAATATATAAACAAACAGTGCTTAAAGGTAAAGGTAAGGATAGTCCTAATATATAAACAAAGTAAAGGTAAGGATAATCCTAATACATAAAGAAACAGTGCTTAAATTTA
>NW_014034422.1:0-1742 GCF_001186125.1 Sphaeroforma arctica JP610
TTGCCGGAAGAAGATTGTCGGGGTGTGAGAGGTTTCTTGTTCGTCCTGGGTGGTACTGGAGGACCTCCCTGAGCATATGAGGTAGAATTGGGTCGGGATTTGGGTCCTGTTGTGGGGCGATTTGGAGCCAGCTGTTGGTACATAGCCAAAATATTTTAGTCTACACTATATAAATGTCACTATATAAATGTCAGTGTATTCTGTACACCCCTATATTTGCTTGTAAGTGTTGTTGTGGAGTCAAAAGTGAGATTGTTCTATGATAGACCATGCCTGTTTTCCACACATAGTGTATAATGCACCGCAGAAAGCTCTGGAGATAGTACAAAATAGTCTAAGAGATATGTGAAGGACCCCAGTCAAATCTTTCTCTAGATACCAAACCTTCATTATATACGTGTATACCAGACCTATACAACATACATGCAAATGCCCATATACATACACAAACCAGCAACAACATACACACCGTGTTCACATACCGGACTGAGGCTGCCCGGGGTGTTGTCTGTAGGCCCATCCGACTCTGACTGACTGTCGTCGTCCGGAATCTCCAAAGACACGCAGATAGCCACGCGGTTGTTCACTACACTCAGACTGTCCTCTGATGTTGGTGTGCTGGTGGTTTTGCCGCCCTTGCTTCGCACCCGCACGCCAGGTATAGTGACTTCCCCAGAGGGACTCTCCGAGTCTGTGCTTTTTGTTGCGGCGGTTGTATCTAGAGAAAGAGATACAGAGAGAGAAGGGGGGGGGAAGGGGGGGGTCAGGGGACGGGTCAGACACTCGCTACAGTAGAACCTGTTTCATTAGCCATAGAGCTCTCAATAAAACACACGCGTTTCGAGTCACCCTAGTATATCCGGAGAGTCCAATGTACAGCACTGTTTGGCCTATGACGCGAATAACATATAAATGAAAACCCTAACACCCTAAAGCCCCCAACATCCTCAACCTTGAACAACTCCCTCGTGCTATAAATACACCATACAAACGGGCCAAAGCCTACTACCGCCTGCCTGATCCACTGTACACCATCCAGTCTGCCTTCAGCAGCACTGACTGACACACACAATACCCACCTGGTTGTTCCGTGCTATGGCTCTGTACCGAAACCTCTGTGGGTGCGGAGGAGGTACTGCTGGATTGTCTACTGGTCCTTCTCGAGCCTGAATGAATTCAGTAAGTGATTATTGAGACTCTGACTGACCCTACGCCATCAGGGACATACGAGAGTAGTTATTTGGATCACTGTGACTACTGGGATGTGTCGCTGATCAATCCCGGCTAGCTCTCAAAATTGGTTTGAGACCAATATCTATAGTATTGCCCGGCACCTGAGTATACGCAACTCGAACTAAAATGACCCAAAAACAAGTGCTAGATATCAACGAAATAAACTTGACACTACTTGCGAAGATATTACATTCACAGACCAACGCATACAATTGCAGGTAATGTCTAGTTTTAGGCATATCATTGATACATGAATTCCAAATTTATTTCGACTAGTACTTCAGTGACTACACATGTATCGATTATAATATCAATATAATATATAAGACATAAGAAATATACATTGTATATCTATATATACATTTATATACACATCTACATACATCTATATACATCTATATATATATATGTGTGTGTGTGTGTGTGTGTGTGTGTGTGTGTGTGTGTGTGTGTGTGTGTGTGTGTGTGTGTGTGTGTGTGTGTGTGTGTGTGTGTGTGTGTGTGTGTAG
>NW_014034421.1:0-1740 GCF_001186125.1 Sphaeroforma arctica JP610
TACCCCCTATTTCATCACCACCCCCTATTTTACCCAACATGGAAACATCAGTTTATACACAGATGCATACCCACACCACCCCCTATTTCCTCACCACCCCCTATTTCATCACCATCCCCTAATTCATCACCACCCCCTATTGTACACAGCATGGAAACATCAGTTTATATACAGATGCATACCCACACCATTGCCTATTTCATCACCACCCCCTATTTCATCACCATCCCCTAATTCATTACCACCCCCTATTTCATCACCACCCCCTATTCCTCACCACCCCCTATTCTACACAGAATCGGCACATCGCTATTTTGGACACCATCCGAAGGGTTGCACAACCAAGAAAGTCCGAACCAGTTGCTACCTCCAGTACTTCACAACCGCATCTTTCTCATGAGAAGGTACGTCTCGGTCCAAATTTAGGATGTAAGGTGCGATTTGCACCAGTTTTATGGACTATTGGGGCCGCTTGAGGTATACACATTCCTATCTCTCGCCTGTACATGTCGCATATCGTGGTATAAAGGCATGTACTGGGGATATAAGGTGCTTTTGCCATTAATTTTGGCAATTCGACAGGTGAAGCCACACTCTTTGTTGCATATGTGTGCATGTATATATGTATGCAAGTATGTATGTATGTATGTATATGAGTGTGGGTGTATGTATGTATGCAATTACATATGTATGTATGTATGTTTGTATGTATGTATGTATGTATGTATGTATGTATGTAATTTTGTTATGTATATGTCTATATGTCTATAAGTATGAATGAATGTACGTATTTATGTATGTATGTATGTACGTATATATGTATGTATGAATGTATGTATGTATGTATGTACGTATGTATGTATGTATGCATGTATGTATGTATGTATATGTGTATGTATCTATGTATATATGTATATATGTATCTATGTATCTACGTATATATGTATCTATGTATCTATGTGTCTATGTATCTATGTATATATGTATATATGTATCTATGTGTCTATGTATATATGTATATATGTATATATGTATCTATGTATCTATGTGTCTATTGCCTATGGCTATTGTCGATAAGTGTGGACACTTGTTATGTACACTTTCATTCCAAATCCTTTACATATCTTCTCACTGTAGCATATATACGCTTTTATGCCGATAGTATCAAAATATAAAAGCATATATATATATATTATATTATTATATATACCTGTATTGAATGACATCCTCATATACTTCAATACAAATCCGCATACTTGTATATTGTCAATAAGGCATCCATCCAGGCAGGTGTCAATATCAGCGCCCCTCTAACACCCATGGCTCTTGCGGCGAAAAGCTTATCCTCGGCATCCGAGCGAGTACACACCGCTGTGACGGCTGCCAACGCTGGTACGACAAACTCGACAAATCTCACAAATCCCTCTGGGACCCACGCCGCTCAGCTTCATGCACAGCAGCAGCACAACACACAGCAACACGCTCAGAAAGCACAGGCGCAGGCACAGCAGAGGCAGCAGTCGCAGGTGGGTGGCTCGTGTTGTGGACGTTTATGGACGTAGATACACATATGTGTATGTTTGTGTTTGTGGTTGTGTCTGTATCTGTGTCTATGTCTATGCGTATGCGTATGCGTATGCGTATGCGTATGCGTATGCGTACGCGTATGCGTATGTGTATGTTGTAGGTGTATTTATATGTGTATGCACACGAATGTCTCGGATCTGAATCAGACGACGA
>NW_014034420.1:0-1740 GCF_001186125.1 Sphaeroforma arctica JP610
TTATCACGCTTCGTACCGGACTTTAATAAATCCGTACGTGGGTTACTAGCCACTGACTGGAAATGTAATCCCAGGTGGTTTGAACTGGCTCAAAAGATATTTGGGCCACATACCATAGATATGTTTGCAGCACATCATAATGCACAACTATCGAATTACAGGACTTTAAATCATCCTTTGGGAGACGCCTTTCAAATAGACCTCTCCAAACATAATGCGCGGACTAATCCACCATGGCAGTTAATTGCGGAGCTATTAAATTATGTTCATATACATAAAGCTACCATCACGTTGTGTTGCCCATTACGGAGTAAAGATCCATGGCTCAATAAATTAATAAGCATGATACAATGCGAGCCAATATATTTAGATAGGAAAGTATATACTTTTCTATATCAGGGTACCCGAGCCGTCCAGAAGACGCCCTGGAGCCATACTATAATATGTCGTATAGGTCCCACTGGAACAACCAAATGGGCCACTTCTGAAACCTTCCATAACAAGGTCAAAGAATCAGAGATTCCACTCTCTACCCAATTGAACTTTAAGCAGTTCAAAGGCAACACAACACTTGAAGTCTGTGCACAAGAAATACAATCTACTAATGACACTACTGTTAAGAAGCGTCAGTCTCTAGCCAGGACTCTGTTTAATAACATAAAGTCCAAGCCCGAGGTCTTTCAACCCCTATTTCTAAAGGGATTAATGAAAGACAATCCTGAAGCGTATACACATATAATGCGACTATTTAATAAGTCAGGTGTATCTAACGCACATGAGCGCACTTATGACACTCATGCGAAAGCAGGACAGGAGTCTGGAAACACTACAGACTTAGAGACCACGCAAGTGGATTTTCAACACCCTACCTTTATTATGGAGGAGCAGAATGATAAAAACATTCGTGCTTGGCTGACGCAAAACCATACGCTGAAGCACCAAAACGTAGTAGACGCACTTCAAGATGCTAAGCGAAATGGGATCGCGCACCCTAAGCTGGCAACTTTAGTTGACAGAGTATATCAGTACAGACTGTGATCTCAATCAGATCAAGCGCTATGGTTTCGCACCACTTAAGAGTGTGACTGAAGATGTTCCATGGCGCAGGGTCATCATTGATCTGGTTGACCTGCCCACGTCCGAGCACACAGGCGATCGTTACTTATGCCACTTCTTTGATATGGCGTCACGGTTTAACTTGCTCTATCCTTTAAAGGATAAGAATACGCAGACCGTGGCAGAATTATGTTGCCAAGTCTTTGCTGACCACGGGCGGCCAGGTATTATGTGCACTGATAACGGTAGTGAGTTCTGCGATGACGTAATGGAATCGCTAGTACTCGTATCAGGCATATGCCATAAGAGAGGTGTGCCATATAAGCCGCAAACGCAAGGCGCGAATGAAACGCGCCATAGAAGACTTAAGCTCTTCTTGCGTACTGCATTAACGGATGATGCAGATGATTGGCCGTACCACCTTAAGTGGGTACAAACACAGATGAACGAGTGTGCTGATCCGGTTACAGGAACTACACCCGCTCACTATTTTCGTGGCAGATATAGTGAGTTACAAATACCCTTTAACAAGGACGAACCTGATCACCATGAGTTACCATGGTTAGAGAAGGTACAACGTATTTATAACGTTGTATATCCTTGCTTGCGAGAAATACGCAATATAGCCTTATTAAAAAGGCAAAAGCGTTGGAACTCTACTAAGAAGATAGCAGAATATCAGGT
>NW_014034419.1:0-1740 GCF_001186125.1 Sphaeroforma arctica JP610
TATATATATATATACATGAATACTTATATACTTATAATTATATACATATATACACATTTGCAACATTAGAGTAAAAGTACCTCGTATACGATGATGCCATCTTTGATAGATGGCTGTAGAGTAAGCGACTGTACTGTTGTGTCTCGGTGCAACTGCACATACTCTCTCGGTCGATTCATCACCTGTGGCGGTGGAGGTACAACGTTTCATGTTACGTTTTGTTGTATTGGCGTACGACTTGTAGTTTGACGATACGCTTTGTCGTACTACATGTATATATACATACACATACACACATACATTAATCCATACATACACACATACATACATACATACACAAATACATACATACATACATACATACATACATATATACATACATACACACATATATACATACACACATGCCTACGAACCTGACATGTGTAGTGTTAAAACACAGTACACACACCTGCAGAAACCGGTCGACGACCTTGTTCTTGCCCACTCCCTGATTGCCCACAAGCAGTATGTGCTCACCCAACTGATAGTCTTTGAGCATCTCCGACATGATCTGTGTGTGTTGCTGGTTGTCGTAGAAGACGATATCCGGTACCAAGACCTGTGTGTACGCACATGACGGGGTGGCTACATATGAGGATGTATACTCTCTGGTGCATGTCTGAGGGGGTAATGCTGGCATTATCTGACTATGCTGGTAGCTATGGAAGGCACTGACTGTGTATATGCTGGAGGCTATAGAGAAGTCTGTAACTATGGGGGTGGCTATAGCACACATTGTATATGATAGAGTGCCACAGCCTGTGCATATGTAAAGAGCGAGGGTTACGTAAGTATGAATAAGTCAGTAAATCCATTTTTAGAGGGAATACTTTGTCTCGTTACCAAATCGTCAGCAGGGTACAACCCAACCTGCTTCTATAAATAAAAACTTATTTCATATAGACTGTTCTATTTTTAGCACACCTGATCCGTGGCCGACAACTCCTTTAATGGCGCCACCACATCCTGGTACCGCACTTCTAGCAGTCCAGTCTCCGGATTGCGTACGTTGACGAAGTGATCTTCCACAGTACTAGCCTCTGTTTAAAGGAAGAGAAAGCGAGAGAGATATAATCAGTTAATAGACCCACACAAGGGGTGTACTCATATTAAGGAATGAAGACTGAAAACAGTTGAAATATGGTAAATATTTGATATATGGTATACAGTTGACATAAGGTAATATTATGGGAATGAAATGCATGTGCGTGCACGTTAAGCGAACTTCACAGATTCTGGCGCATGTTAAAAAGGAGATAGGAGAGAGGTACACGCTTTTAAAACCAAACAGCAGATATTCATCACTGAATGAAGGCTATCAATCGTCACAATAAGTGATCAACACAAGCACGGGATACACACATGTATACCAATATATATATATATATATGCTATTATACAGAGATATATTAAAAATTGGTAGATTGTTCCGGTTCGAACAACCTACATAAGTATACGTACAAACGTTCGTGTAATTGTAATTCAATACCTTTGCTGTTGTTCTGTGGCAAAATGTTAGCTTCCACCAGCAGTTTGTCGAGCGTTTCCTTGGCAACGGTGGGTAGAAACGAGGACAGACACGCCGACTGTATACTACCATTCAAATCTATGGCAAATTTGAATACAAATAAATATATCAATAAATTTCCAACAGATTAGATTGAAACTTTTCACCTCCTCGTGCAATACATTACTATA
>NW_014034418.1:0-1740 GCF_001186125.1 Sphaeroforma arctica JP610
GTATGTAGCCGCCCATGCGGTTCACGCATCTGGCAAGAGTGGCACGTCCTTCGCACCGCCAGCGTCAACTCATCCAGACCATCCCAACCAAACAGCTCCCTGAGCTTGGCTAGCACCTTCTCCGCCCCCGCATGCATAAAAATGATGTGGGCCGCACCCACCACATTCTGAATCTCTGGCCAGGAGAGCTTCTAGTCACACAAGACATACGGGGAGTCGCCCGTGCGCGCCAAGAGCACCTCACGAATCTGGCGACGCTCAACGCGCCGCAGCCTACGCGCCTCTCGTTGGACGTCCGGTTGCGCCCCATGTTCCAGCCTCCCGCGGCGTAGGCACCAGCTGCGCCTGCTCTGGTCGCGAGCGCAGAGCAGCCTTCACAGCATAGCCCATTACCGGAGGACGGGCAAACCCCGCCACTCCGGCCCAGAAAGAATCCGGAATCACTGCGCGCTTCGCGTATGAGATCCGACATAACAAAGTGGGACCCCATGGGGGTGGAATCATCTTCTCATGACAACCCCTTCTGCGGGGGAATGACTATAGGCTCCCAAGCCAACATGGCCTTCATTGGCTCCCACCAGTCCGCATCAGGCATGTACGGGCACACAAGGGTTATCTCAAGTTGCTTCGCAATAATAGCCTTAGCCAGGACTCTGGGTATCAACACCCAGGGCGGGTTCGCCCAAATATTCGGGCCAACCCAAGACGCCGCCAAAGCACCGCCATCGGTAGATGTCGAGAAGTATTTAGGAAACTGCTGGTTACCCGAATTTGTTTTAGAAGATATTTTCACGTTGGGCAATTCGCTCTATCCCTTTTTTCTCGTTCCTTAGAAATGCGTGCGTGATTGTGTTTTTTGAAACGTACGACTGTCCTACAAAGGACATGAAGCTATATCGAATATAGTCAGTACATCACAATCGACTGCGAATCTTCTCGATCACCAGTGTACCACCTATAATAAAAGCCTTCAGATGCATCTCTGGTGCTTCTCCTATGCATGGACATATACTTCCGTCCTTGTCCCTCACAGAAAGTGTGAAAGTCAAAGTCGCATTGCATAAACTACTGAAAATTCAATACTTGACTTCCACGTCATCCGTTGAAAAGGTCAATGAAAACACTTCTATCCATTAAGCGACTTGCAAAGGAAGGATTTAGATTTTATGCATAGCTCGTCTTCCTTTGATACCTAGTTCCATTTTAGCTGTACATATTTCTGGCTTCGAAAAGCGAAATAATTGAACTCTGTTGCAATCTATATATGATTTGAAGCGATAATACACGGCTGCCAGTGATAGTATCCAAGACCATTACAAATAGAATAACTCGATACGAAGTTCATTATACGCAGAACATCTACTTTGAATTCTTGGGGATGGTATTCTGGGGTAGTAAAGCTACCATAACCATGCCGGCACACTCCACTATTTCCTGCGCCTTGGCGTAGAATTGTGTGCAATAGGTAGATCAACTCAAAATTTAGGACCATACAAATTGATGTTCAACTTTCAAGTATAAGCCTATTGTGCACCTTCGATTATACAGAATACTCAGGTTGAACCCTTTTACACTATACACGAATCTAAAGACTTGAGTAACATGATTCTACATACCTGAGTATACCAGTGGCCGACTAGTCAAACATAACTGGTAATCAAAAGTTCAGTATATATTGTACACAATCTGATTGGAATTGCATATCTATACACACACACACACACACACACACACATTATA
>NW_014034417.1:0-1739 GCF_001186125.1 Sphaeroforma arctica JP610
TTCTATTAGGTTCGATACGCATTTTCACCACCGTACGTATCATTGGATCGGTATATCCATTCTTACTCACATACGCTCGACTTTGTACTCGACCCCAAAATCCCTGGCAGATTATACCTTTCCGAATTCTTCACCGGCCTTGGGTGGGTGTTGACCAAAAAATTATGGGGAGAGCTTGAGGTCAAATGGCCTCAGTGTTGCCAAGGATTCAGTTGGGATCTTTGGCTGCGTCACAATGCCAATACCAAAGGTATGAGCGATATGGAGAGCTAGAAATCAATATTCGTATCGCTGTAGCCACACACACTACTGTGTACCAGTTGTCATTGTAGCTGTACGCCTGGGTGGGTGTTGACTGAGAAGTGCTGGGAAGAGATTTGAGGTCAAAATGGCCCCAGTGTTACCAAGGCTTCAGTTGGGATCTCTGGCTGCGCCACGAGTCCAATACCATAAGTATGAGCGGCATGAAGAGGTACAAACAAGTGCTCGCGTATGTGTACCTACAAGTAGTCTGGGTGTACGCGCAAGTACAACCTGTAGCATACCACCATACCACCGTCTTGCGCTCACACAGTGCATGATACATTGATCATCGTGTACGTGTGCTTGCTTTTACCATACCGTGTGCGTCGTGTCAATACCTCCCATCTGAATGACGGTATGTTCCACTTGGCTCAGGGAGGCGCACCATCATCCCCGATGTATCGCGGACGTTCCACTTTGGTAGGAAAGGCAGTAACGTCAACAACGACTTCTTCTATGTGCTCTACTTTCTGCACCACTCGTTCAACACGAACAAATACACGCAGATTGCAGACATGCACCGGATGACTGAGGTATGTTGCATGCAAGCCTACCAAAGTACTGGTGTGTGTGTGTGTGTGCCCGTTCGTGTTCGTCTACGTGTTCATGTGCTTGTGTATATGCGCATCTTGTGCATGTACACAAGAAAGAAGGGTCAACAAAGACTTCTCCTGTGTACTCTACATTACACACCCCTTCAACACGAACAAGCACACGCAAGTCGCCGACATATACCGGACGCCTATAGTAAATTGCATGTAAATCTACTTGAGTGGGTGTTTGCGTGCGTATTAATGTTTTCGTGTGGGAAGTTGTTTCCAAGAACGGCTTTCTCTGTGTGCATTCGTTTCAATACAAATACATATTCACAGACAGTTAACATGCACCGAATGCCCGAGGTATACCTATCGTACACCTACCTCGGGTGTAGTTATGTGTGGTCTGCAGTTCGCATTTGTATATATACACATATGTCTGCTTGCTCGTATATGTGGTGAGGCATGCGTGTGCGTACTCATGTGATATCCGTGTGTACCATATATGTACGCACATGAGTGTCTGTGTATGGTGGTCAGGGGCAGAAGCACACATCGATACGCCGGAATAAATACAGCGTAAACTATTCTATTTGCCTTTTTTGGTCTAGCAACTGCCGTAGTCTATTGAGATATCACTCATGCCCGACGTTGCTGCATGTCTTCGACCTAAAGCCGCAATGATTCGCATTTGTTCAACTGTTGGACATAATTTACATAGCCATAAATACATACAACGGCAATTTCATTCTATAGTTTACAATGTATTTTCCATCGTTGTCGAATACTTCCCTTTTCAATTGATCCTGGTGCAGTCTCAAAATATACTATATATATATATATATATATACATATACATATATATATATATATGTATATGTTATTTTGTAAGTATATAAG
>NW_014034416.1:0-1739 GCF_001186125.1 Sphaeroforma arctica JP610
GTGTGTGTGTGTGTGTGTGTGTGTGTGTGTGTGTGTGTGTATGTGTGTGTGTGTGTACACGTGTGTAAGTCAAAAAATAGGAGAAACGAGATACTATTAAATGTTGCATATAGATGTTCAAAGTACTTACTAAAGGTATGGGACCGCCAAAAGCAAGCGTTAAGGATCCCCCTGACTCATAGACCGCATCAGCCAGCTCTACCACATTCTCCTCGCCGGGAGTCAGATCTATTTCAAACTCTCTAATCTGCACTTCGTTTCCTACATTCAATCCAGCCAGCACACCTTCTAGCAGTTGTTTGACCATCTCAGCACTTGTTTCGGAGGCACCATCAACACCGGCTTCATTATTGTCCAAGTCCAGAACAATCTTCTCAACACGCACTTGTTCACCGTATTTGGTTACTACTAAGAGATCATTCTCCTCACTCTGCGACCTAATGTCTTCAATTAAATCAGCATAATCCGCGTTGCCTCCTTCGGACGCCTCATACTCACTGGCTTTGTCACTGTGCGCACTTAGCAATAAATCTCTGAGAATGTCCTCTGTGGCTTTGATCGATGGGTCCTCTACTATGTCAGTGCTATCACCCTCCATACCAACATCGCCCTCATCCTTGTCCCTACTTTGACTTTCCAAAGTTTTCAAACTCTCCTTTCCGTTACTTTCATCTGTCTGATCGTTGAGTACGTTGTGTTGTAGTTGCTGGCCGTCTTGGGCGACAGCCAGCACTGATAGATATACTGCAGCTAACAATAATACATATATGCAGTGAATATGTAACATGCAGGTCCTCATGGTGAACACGCACACAAAGGATGGATCATCCGAGGAACTGGTACAATACTAGCCGCCTACGTCTATTTACCAACAGCAATTCATGAATCAAACTAGATCAAAAAGCTGATAGTATCGAACTTTATGATGCCTCAATGATAAAACGATGACATCACTAGTCTGATGAATCTGTGACCTATGTATGAGTACCACTTGTTTTTTAAGAAAAAAACAATGTCATATGCTTACACCTATTTTATTTATATGCTTGTTGCTTTGTATAAATACAGATATGTTCTAAATGCATAGCTTGCACAATCAAGGTCATCACCAATTGTACCTTTTACTCGCTCAACTTGCAGTTGAAGTGTCTCAGAGAAGGACATAACTTATCTACACATACCTAGTAGCGCACTAAATATTCAAGGAGACCATCAAAATGTCTTTCAGATCGAATACCCGATCAAATTTGGAAGTGTTCAAGGTGGGATGTGTTCTTATTGTTCACTGTAATGTTCATTGTATTGTGCGGTGTGTCCTTCGTAATTTGTTAGGGTCTTAGTTTCCTTGTAGCATCATTCAATCGCAAACCTTAGTGGGATATTTGGTTAATAAATTGGCCTATTACAATTGCTCACAAATATACTAGCCTTGGATATCAACCCTTTTTTTTCATACAATATGAGCATACATATTATTGTGCAAAGACCAAATGTACTATTTTGATTGTACATTTAAAATCTGTACTCAAGACACATCGCCCTAACATGCATACACATAATTGTGTGCATGTATACAATAAACTGTTATATACGCTCTAGACTAGTCAACAATGCTAAAATGCAAAGTCTTCTTTCACATCGTTAGATATGCATTCACATATGTATTGTGTAGATATATATATATATATATATATATATGTGTGTGTGTGTGTGTGTGTGTGTGTGTATGTGTGTATGTA
>NW_014034415.1:0-1739 GCF_001186125.1 Sphaeroforma arctica JP610
CGTATGTATATGCACGGGTGCTTGTGTGTGGGAGAGTGGTAGGACTATACGAGTCAGGCATGTAATTCGTTTGAGTCACTCTCTGAGTATAGATATTGGCCTTTAGGGTTTTGAGGTGTGTGAGGGGGGGGGGGCGCGGGGGGTGGGGGGTTTCGAACTATGTATAGGCCTACCCTAGACCTCCAATAAATTTTGACCAAAAAATAAAATAAAATGTAGTGTGCAGGTACATGGGACTATAAATTCAGTATGTCCGTCTGATGTGCGCGCATGGGTTCGTGTGAATATAAATATACAGCTTTGAAATGAGTTAGTGAGTTTGGGAGCGGGGTTTGAAATTGTATAAGATTCACCACCCAGGGTTTTTTTGATTGGGTATGTATATATACTACCCCTAGACGTATACATACGTAGGATATATATATATATATATATATATATATGTGTGTGTGTGTGTAGTCAGACGCAGTAGTTGCCGATCTCAACCACACGATACAAAACGCTTAGAGGTACTCGTGCATACCCTGGGGCAGTTATTATGCACCTCTTTCTCGAGGACAGGTCAGGACTGGGCAGGGCGTGCCATTGGCTCGTGAAGTACCGAAATGCACCAGACAAGAAGCGCAATACCACAGGTAGGCTCCTACCTACACAATGTGCGTAGCTACCGGATACACACCTCCACACACATACATACCCTTCACATACATCAGACGCTTGCCCGTGCGCCTGTACCCCAGGTTCGGGTCTTCCGGGCCGGATTTGGCCTGTACACATCTATCGGCACTCGGTTCACTGGCTGGTGGACCCTCGCACTCTATATCATCCGACATGCCATCTGTCGCATAAGACTCATTTGCAGAGGGTTGCCTATAAGTCACATGCTTTCCAGTGGCGGTAGTCGCTTGCTCTTTCTCAACCTCGTTTATACTGCACGCCTTCAAAACCTGGTTTATACTGCCCGGGGTGTTTCGAACTGTCTCAACCCCCGCCCCTTTGTTCTGTGTGCCGCAGTAGTCTGTGGTGTGTGGCTGCCTCTCCTCACCAGACAACGTGACGGTGTTGCCGGATGCACTGACAGATGTTCCGGTGCCAGCCTGTTCCTTGGAGACGGATTCCAATTCCAATTCCCGTTGTGGGTGTGGGTGTGGGTGTGGTTGTGGGTGTGGGTGTGGATGTGAGTGTGGGTGTGAGTGTGAGTGTGAGTGCGTACTGGGTTCTTCTTGTGTCGACCCGTTTAATTGCACAGTGTCCGCTGAGGTGTTGGTATTCGGAGGTGACCTATGAAAAGTGGACAAATGCCGAGTTAAAACAGTTTACAATTTCTAATCAAGTCAGTTGGCAGAGCCCAGTCAGCCCTAAGCCTGAACGCTATACAACGGCACCTCTTGTATTAGAATGGGGTGGTCCGAGAAACATAGCTAAATACGAACTCAGTGAGATGTGTGTACCTGTTGTCTGTGCTGGTGCTTTGAAGGCTGTCGACAAACGCTTGTGTTTTGTACTGTCTCATCTCCATGTCCACTCTTGAATCCCTACTCAAGAGCATCCCTAGGAACGGCATAATGCATTATATAATCAGTGGTTCGTTTATTAATCGCATAATGAATTGCTCATTTGAGTATTCGTATATATCAATACATATGTTATTATATATATATATATATATATATATATATATTAATTGCACGAACAATAAAGACTCACTACGTTCCCACTGTACCCGACACTACCCGCCG
>NW_014034414.1:0-1739 GCF_001186125.1 Sphaeroforma arctica JP610
GGAAGACTATTACAAGATCTCCGCACGAAGCACGTATCAAAGTCATACGTGTGCACTGTTCTGCTGTGTTGGAGGCACAACAGTTAACCTTAGGTGCATTTATGAATTACGGCTTGCTTCATGGAGCTGCTGTAGACGTATTCATGAAACTTCGAGGCAATATCACGTGTGTGGGGTGTGCGTATCCTTTTAGACTCAGTTGTGTCCGATATCAAATGTATTGCCATAAATACGCATCATGCTCTATACTGCTCTGTAGTTCGCACCTATATATCCAGCCAAGCCGTATCGTGCCCACACAAGTTGCGAGTGCAGGGCACCAACCATACCAGCAACAGGTTCACCCGCCATTTGAATGCCATAGGGTCAATTCAGGAGGCTACCATACGCAAAGGTAGAACCACCGAACCCCCATACCCTTAACCTTAAACCTCAAACCCTACGGACCTTACGGAACTGCCAACACCTGCCGGTAGCCACAAGTCCACCCCGGACGTCAGGCATTGTATATAGCAATGGCGTGTAACCAAATAAAGATTCCTAAACCCTAAACCTTACTGACCCTGCCTACCTTAGGTGCGACCCCTGCTCGCCCGACGAGATGTCCACCCCGGGAATAGGACTAGTCAAGGGCGCAGGGCTGTCTGTAGGTGTTCTTCGCATGTCCTGAATATCTGCGACCAGGTCACACTCGTACAGCACCTGCATGTACCGCTCGCGACTGAACCTTCGCCCAAAGACAATGTTGTCCAGAATGCTGTCCCGCTTTAAAAACGGGATCTGCGCGGCGTACCCAATCCCCGCAGACATGGGGAGGTGGGGGTGGTCCCGAGTGAACAAACCAGGACAGAATAAAAGGGCCGCCATGTGGTTGGGGTCTGAAGAGGTGACGGACAATGGCGAAAGGGTGTGCCTGAGACAACGGAGAGTGACAACTCCCTTAGCAGCAAAAACCCCAAAACCCTACGACACGACGATGGGTGGAGCGACTATGCGGGCGGCTACGAATGCGATGGAATGCTCAGTGGCACAGACACAGCAGGTGCGTACAGAAATAGTAGGACAAGTGCAGGTGCATACAGAAACACCCTACCTTCTACCCTCAGCATGCAGCCCATTATAGCGTTCACCAGCGATGTCTTGCCTGACCCCACCGGCCCTGTAACTACCACCACCTGTCCTCTTTCAATCGTCAGGGACACATCTTTCAGCGCAATGGTAGCGTGCTCTGGTGCCTGAGGCTGTGGTCTGAGCCGAGGCGGCCCTAAAAACAGGACATGTTTGTTCTTGTTAGTGTGACGAGCCCTATTTGTGGTCTCAATAGGACAATCGAGAAGGCGCAATGATCGTATTAGGAAATTGCTTGGACACCTGTTACGAATTGGTATGTGTACAGACAGGGTCAGAAGAGGTGACTCTGTGTTCCCATGCCGTAACCTGTCCTTTACAGCACACATGTATATCACTCACTGTGACTGACCTCACTGTGACTGACCTCACTGTGGCTGACCTCACTGTGACTGACGAGTGATGGGCTGAGGGTGTCTGTGGTACACGTGTTAGTTATTAGTGTTATTGACCGTATCCTTTGCTTTCAATGGGAAGTTGGGGAGTCCTCACCTGTGTTGTTTCCCCGCCATACAGATACATTGCCTCCCCAACTTCCAAACACACACACATACATACATATATACACAACACACACATACACACACACATACACACACACACACACATAC
>NW_014034413.1:0-1738 GCF_001186125.1 Sphaeroforma arctica JP610
TTATTTATAGTAATGTATATGATTATTTATTGTAATGTATATGATTATTTATTGTAGTGTATATAGTTATTTATTGTAATGTATATGATTATTTATTGTAGTGTATATGATTATTTATTGTAGTGTATATAGTTATTTATTGTAATGTTTATGATTATTTATTGTAGTGTATATGATTATTTATTGTACTGTATATGATTATTTATTGTAGTGTATATCATTATTTATTGTAACGTATATAGTTATTTATTGTAAAGTATATGATTATTTATTGTAACGTATATCATTATTTATTGTAGTGTATATCATTATTTCTTGTAGTGTATATCATTATTTATTGTAGTGTATATCATTATTTATTGTAGTGTATATAGTTATTTATTGTTATGTATATCATTATTTATTGTAGTGTATATCATTATTTATTGTAATGTATATGATTATTTATTTTAGTGTATATGATTATATATTGTAATGTATATGATTATTTATTGTAATGTATATAGTTATTTATTGTAATGTATATGATTATTTATTGTAGTGTATATGATTATTTATAGTAATGTATATGATTATTTATTGTAACGTATATAATTATTTATTGTAACGTATATCATTATTTATTGTAGTGTATATCATTATTTATTGTAGTGTATATCATTATTTATTGTAGTGTATATCATTATTTATTGTAGTGTATATAGTTATTTATTGTAATGTATATGATTATTTATTGTAGTGTATATGAAAATTTATTGTAATGTATATAGTTATTTATTGTAATGTATATGATTATTTATTGTAGTGTATATGATTATTTATTGTAATGGATATAGTTATTTATTGTATATGATTATTTATTGTAGTGTATATGTTTATTTATTGTAATGTATATAGTTATTTATTGTAATGTATATGATTATTTATTGTAGTGTATATGATTATTTATTGTAATGGATATAGTTATTTATTGTATATGATTATTTATTGTAGTGTATATGATTATTTATTGTAATGGATATAGTTATTTATTGTATATGATTATTTATTGTAATGTATATGATTATTTATTGTAGTGTATATGATTATTTATTGTAATGTATATGATTATTTATTGTAATGTATATGATTATTTATAGTAATGTATATGATTATTTATTGTAGTGTATATGATTATTTATTGTAGTGTATATGATTATTTATTGTAATGTATATGATTATTTATAGTAGTGTTTATAGTTATTTATTGTAATGTATATGTTTATTTATAGTAATGTATATGATTATTTATTGTAATGTATATGTTTATTTATTGTAGTGTATATGTTTATTTATTGTAATGTATATGATTATTTATTGTAATGTATATGATTATTTATAGTAATGTATATGTTTATTTATTGTAGTGTATATGATTATTTATAGTAATGTATATGTTTATTTATAGTAATGTATATGATTATTTATTGTAATGTATATGATTATTTATTGTAGTGTGTATATGATTATTTATTGTAGTGTATATGATTATTTATTGTAGTGTATATGAATATCTATTGTAATGTATATAGTTATTTATTGTGATGTATATGATTATTTATTGTAGTGTATATGATTATTTATAGTAATGTATATGATTATTTATAGTAATGTATATGATTATTTATTTTAGTGTATATGATTATATTTTGTAATGTATATGATTATTTATTGTAATGTATATAGTTATTTATTGTTA
>NW_014034412.1:0-1737 GCF_001186125.1 Sphaeroforma arctica JP610
ATATATATGTGTATATATATGCAAAGTCGTGTATTTTTCAATAAAAGTAAAAATATACACATGTATGCTATGCTTAATCATTTACATGTATATGTGTTTACATAGTCATGAACGTATCAATGCGTATAGGTTATAATTATTTCAGTAAAAATACATATACAAATGTATGCATATTGATATATGTTTAATTGAAACGCTTTGCTGAAAATAAATTAACGTATGTCTGCACAATTATACGTCTTTCAATTAATTCCTTCTCCAGGCGTAAGAAGTTGCATTTCACTGTGAATTTCTGCTCAATACTTATCCTCAAGTTTGAATCTTGCTTAAATTTGATATATGCTACAGGTATACTTCGATGTATGATATACATATGCTTAGATATATACCACAAATTCTATACATGTAAAAATATTGTCGTATTAGTTCTATAGCTTGTAATAACACCGTGGAAATATATATATGCTTAAATATATACCTGAAATTCTATACATGCATAAATATTGTCGTATGAGTTCTATAGATTGCAATAACACCGTGTAAATATATAAGTGCTTAGATATATACCTGAAATTCTATACAAGCAAAAATATTGTCGTATGAGTTCTATAGATTGTAATAACACCGTGTAATTATATATATGCTTAGATATATACCTGAAATTCTATACATGTATAAATATTGTCGTATGAGTTCTATAGATTGTAATAACATCGTGTATGTCGTGAACGCGTTGTGCGCGCTTATCCTTTATGTGCATCAACGCCAATAAAATTTGATGAGCACAGCAGTACGAATATATAGACTGATTCTTCGTTTTTGTCCACTGGAGGCTATACGTTAAGGTTAGCGATATCTCATTCCGGATAGTCCACTATGCATTTCACACCCTTGTAACCGAATTTTGCAGTCTTCGATTCATAGCATACCTGATCCTACCAGTTTTGTGATATATTATATCTATGCATTTTTATTCTAAATAGACCCCCACCCGTCTCTACCCACCACCCCACTCCATCTCTACTCACACACTCACGTGACATTATTTTCTACTCCAAAGTTCGGTACTATGGTTCCTAAGGTCTCTAGGCCAATCACTATCACTTGCACCCGCACCAGTCCTAACCTCTCTGCGGTGGGGCGTCCTTGTTGGTGTGGGTGCTGCTGTCCTGTCCGTTGCTCTTGCGTTTGTTGGGACTGTTAGTAGACGCAGAGTTCTTCCAGTCAGCCTGAGTGGTGCTGCAACATTCCCCTACGCTACTGTGTGTGTGACTACTGTGTACCGGGGTGTGGCTATCATCTGCCCTATCACCCAAACCACTTGTTCTATTTTTAGCATCTGTTGTAGTTTTAGCATCCTCTTCACCGGTCGTATGGTCTTCTGCAATGGCTATCTTGACACTCTTCTCTCCGGATTGCGAAGGCTCTTCTGCCGTCTCTGTGTTGTCTGATTCAGCTTATTCCAAGAAAACTACCTGGGGTGGAGTATCCCTGTTTTTGTCCCCAGCTAAGTCCGCATATTTTAATGCTCTGTCTTCTCCCTAATTAACATAAGTAGGTATTTCGCGCAACTTAAGATATAATCTTATTGGATGTATGTATCCATGAAATATTTTAAATGAAAACACTCGGTATAAAACGTTCCACATACATACATAATATAATATATATATGTATATATATGCGCGCGTTTGTGTGTATGTTTGTATTAATATATACATATATACATACACACAC
>NW_014034411.1:0-1737 GCF_001186125.1 Sphaeroforma arctica JP610
TTATATATACTTATATACATACATAAATACTCCCATACATACGTACGTACATACATACATATATATATATATACATATAGTGTGTGTGTGTGTGTGTGTGTGTGTGCGTGTGTGTGCGTGTGTGTGCGTGCGTGTGCGTGCGTGTATGTATGTATAGTATATGTAAAATATAAATNTATATATATATATATATATATATATATAAGCTATGGGTTGTTTTATTACTATCTTTCTCAATCATTCAAACATAAAAACCACAGATATCGGAATTTCATGCGCTATAATCGACTTATCCAATCCAATGTCATACTTTCCGCCAAACTGAGGAGAGTCAAGCGTTGCTGTCCCAATTGATCTACTAGGGTGATGGGAGGAACGACGTTCAATTGGCAAGCTGCTTCCCTGTTCTGCATTGGGTTTGTCCTCGAGCAGTCGCATATCGCCTATAGATGTGCTTTTCTGGCGAGAGGAGGCTTCTTCAGACGAGCCGTTGCCCGACATTGTGCGAGTTAAAGTTGCTTACGCCAGTATATATATTTATTTACAATTATATATAGTATACCTGTATATGTTCTGAATATAGCTGTTTACTTACACTTGTATTTATATGAATTTGCATCAAAATATATGCTATTACCACCACTTCTCTCTCTACTAGAAAAAAGAGCTTCTGTATACAATAACAACCACCTTTGACGAGTTCGGTGATATTTGATCTTTGCGATAACCCCCTTTCGACTACTATTTATTTGCAAGGTTTGTCTATTATTGGCCAGTGACCACTTTTTGCACACTGTTTTTATTATTGTTATTTGAAATTTTTGTTTGTTTGTTTTGTTTGAAAATAAATTATGCCTCAGAACTTGAAGACTCGATAAATAGACTGGACACTGGACAGTCTGGACTGTGGACTCACAGTGACCCAGTCTCCCTAATCCCTGTCACTATGTATGACTCATATGTGAGTCATGGAGTGAGAGTGACTGTGTTCATTTGATTTGGCATTCCTTTCCAGATCTTATTTAACTTTTTTCTGTCAATCCGGTCAGTCTGTCCACTCTCTGACTCTGTTCTCTTGAATCTCTAAATACATACTACATACTACAATAACTACATAGTATGTAGCAAACCTACAACCGTGCCAAGCATAGCCTCCTATAAAAAAGAATACTAGTCAGTACATAACTACATATTCTCAGGAGGCTATGTGCCAAGTACCAATTGCCAACCCTGCCTGTATGCTGATGACACAGACGCCAGTAGGGTTATATTTTATACATGTGCATGTGTACATGTGTACTAATACTTGTGCATTTTTAGTTATATACATATGAGCTTAGCGGCTCCTACATGTGTTGAATATTTAGGAGGCCATGTTTATATAAATAGGTTTAGTGTTATGGGGCTATAGGATTATGACGGTTGGAGGGTTCGCGTCTTGTGACCTGTTAACTCACTTTATTTTATTTAAAAAACAATATGATACAAGTATTTATGAGTATGTATTGAAGAAGAAAGCTAGGTTTTATGTGTACATATTTATTAAATTACTGCCTTTTGTTCGAATCGCTGGCACTTAAATCCAAGTTTTACAACAATGGCGCTTTTCAAAGTTAGGCTGACCGAAGGAGAGTGTTATACATACTGAAGTCTGAAACGGATTTGCTCAAAGCTCAATCGATCAGTATCAAATCGAACTTGCTTTTTTTGTACAATAGACGTGTCCACTATATATAT
>NW_014034410.1:0-1737 GCF_001186125.1 Sphaeroforma arctica JP610
AATATTTATATTATCGAAGCAAACGTTGCTGATCTTGTAGACTGACCATCACAAAGGTTACAACCGTGGACTATCACAGACGACCTAGATCTTAGAGTAGATTGCACGTAGTTGAATTTCATATCATCTTACGACTCATGAAAGTTGCATCGTGATCAACATGTTTTCACGTTGACTGTGAATTCGGTTGTGTATCGATCCGACAAAAGATGTCTAGGAAATAAACGAAGGCTGAGAATATATTGACTAAAGCATATTGAGCACAATGATTTTAGCTTTTGCAATGTATCGATTTATGCTATAAGCTCGCAATACCTGCAAGAATTCCACTTGGTATTTCTGAGATAACAGTAGCTAATGCTTTCGCCGACACCACCATGCCCACTGACACTACCGAGCCCAGTGCCTCGTTCATCGCCACTCCAAATATTGCACCGTAGAAATTCAGTCCAGTTAGAAATGATAGTGAGCGCACTAGCAATAGGTTGTGGTCACATATCTCGGACTCATGGGAGAGGTCAATTCTTCGCTTCCTCCGGTCTGACTGACCGGAAAAAGCTGTCTTGACCATTCTAAGGCACTAGTCACCCCTATACAATCAACCATATACAAATTTATATGGGTTACAAGTATATATTTATGTACTCGTATATGGTAGCACACCATACACTATGTTAGGATGTTTGTGCTGTTGGATGATATCATGGATACGCAAGTACGATAAAAGCTGGCCATGCTGTCCCTTTTTGCACAGCACAGCGTAAATACGTTTCCGAAGCCGCTAAGGTAAACAGCAACACAGTGATTCCAACAATCACCTGAGAGATATACTGTATATTTATATTTACACAAGAGTGGAGAGAATGCAGAAAAAAAAGCCACATATTTACTGATTACCCGGGGGGTTAAATAGTAAATACTAATAAATACATTCACAGAGTAGTAAAGTTGCAAAATTTTGGTTGGGGGGGGGGGAACCCAATCACTCCAAAGGTTGAGTCATCAATCTCGACATACGAAAGTTTTGGAGTGATATCAGTGATCGGTGATAACAGGTTCGTTGTTTGTATTTTAGTTTGTATGTGGTGAGCGCATTCTCACTATAAACTAAAGAGTCAATGCAGATACGGTTCCTTGGGCTTGCACGTTGGCTCATCCGCTGTTAATCAGTCAATGTAAGAATTGAACCTCTCTCAAGCGGGTATCTCTGTTCATATACATGCTAGGGATTTTCAACAGAGGATAATATAATATAGAAGCGTGATATCTAACTCTCAGTTCTGATACAATAACGGAACGGAGAATCAGCACGCCGCTAGCTATTCGGTTGCGACGAGCAGAGCGTCTTTAACAATATGGCCGAGATGAAACAGCTGTATATGGTAAGTGAAACCGGGTTAAAATCAGTGTGTGGTATCAATCGTGCAAATCTTTATTCCATTTTTCTTTTATTTTATTCGCACAAGTTCGCCTATGCTCCGATTGTATGGATCTTCCCCTATATCAAACGGTATGTATGTTTATTATCAAATCGTCTGCGCTTGGTGTGAACGATACATACCGAATAACTATGTAGACGCGCGAAAAAGCGCCATTATATGAAAGACCACAGAACTAAGTCGAGAATGCACTGGTCCAATGTACTGAATTTTATATCCTTTTACAAACTATGTCTTAGTTTACAAACATCGCAGTGCATATATATATATATATATATATACAGATATACAATATATA
>NW_014034409.1:0-1737 GCF_001186125.1 Sphaeroforma arctica JP610
ATATGTATTTCACAGCAACATGCATATATAATTGTAGAGCCTAGGGATGTGCGCGTCAACTACACAATATTAAGGAGTGAGCAACCAAGTCGCAGGGCGAACTAGTCCTAACCTTTACCATTGCTTACCTGCCGGGCATAGAATGCAGCTGTCGAATATAGATCGAGAGACGTTTGAATACGATCAGAGGGCACAGAGAGCCTTCGACGTCTTCAGTATGTGTTTTGTGGCATGTCGTGCCAGGTTTAGTACGTTGTTACACCACCATAACTTTGACAGGCTACTTCAGTATATGTTGTTTGGCCTGTCTTACCTACTTTAGTACACATACTGCACCTGCATGACTTAGATGGTGTACTGCGCTTCTGGGCTCATGGGGTCGTGTTCTATATTTGGACTATGTGTTGGGAAACGCGGCAGCAGCTGTAGCCAGGTGATAGCCATAGTGGCCAATCAACGAGTATACGCGTTATACCTTGTTTGTGTGGCATCTGCGGAGAGACATTCATGGTCCTGCCAAAAAGACATGGTTGTACTCGAAGCTGCGTGAGTCCAGATATATGTTTGTATCTGTTCAACAGTTATAGTCTATATTTGTATCTGTTTGTGAGTAGTTTGCATGCGTGTAGGTAGTGTGCATTAATTTATTTGTATCTGTTGAATAGTTATAGTTTATATTTGTATTTGTTTGTGAGTAGTTTGCATATGTGTTGATAGTGTGCATTGATTTATTCTTATCTGTATTGATTTATTCTTATCTGCTGAATATTAATAGTTTAATTTTGTATCTGTCTGTGGGTAGTTTATATACGTGGTGAGTGTGTGTACTATGCGTGTTCTAAAGATGGGTGATCAAAGGCGTTCATGCAGTATTTCCTTCCACCATCTGTTCAGTTTTTAGGGCATAGTCTTGTTGCTAGTCTTTTTCCTTCTACTACCTGTCCAGTTTTTAGGGCATAGTTTTATTGCTAGTCTTTTTCCTTCTACTACCTGTCCAGTTTTCAGGGCACAGTCTTATTGCCCCTACTATCTGTCTGCCCCCACTCCCCACAGCCAAAACTCTCAAAGCAGTACTGGGGAAGCTCACAGCTGTGTCCAACCGACAGTATATCGTGGAGGTACGTGTGCACGTAGAACCCAAAAGACGTCCTGTGGTTGTGATGGTGTAGCAGAACCCAAAAGATGTCCTGTGGTTGTTTTGGTGTAGCGTTCTTCTTCAGGTTGCACGCAGAACGCAAACAATGTCATGTGGTTGTGAGGGTGTAGCGTTCTTCTTCAGGTTGCACGCAGAACCCAAAAGATGTCCTGTGGTTGTGATGGTGTAGTGTTGTTCTTCAGGCTGCACGCAGAACCCAAAATATGTCCTATGGTTGTGATGGTGTAGCGTTCTTCTTCAGGTTGCACGCAGAACGCAAACAATGTCATGTGGTTGTGAGGGTGTAGCGTTCTTCTTCAGGTTGCACGCAGAACGCAAACAATGTCATGTGGTTGTGAGGGTGTAGCGTTCGTCTTGTGGTGGTTATATCGTAGTATAGTACAAGCCTGAAGTTGATGAAGATATACTGCAGCTGATAGCTAGTATGTAGAAGTAGCAACTGATTGAGGCTGCATGCGCGGTTTGTATAGACATACTTGAGGTTGTACACACACCTGGGCTTGTACTGACATACTTGGGTTTGTACTGACATATCTGGGTTTGTACTTACATACTTGGGTTCATACACACACCTGGGTTTG
>NW_014034408.1:0-1737 GCF_001186125.1 Sphaeroforma arctica JP610
GTGTGTATACCCCCTGCTTATGGCCCGGGCCGTGGAGTCTGGAGTCGGGAGTCGGGGGTCCGCCTCATAGTATTAACTATTTATGTAAACCGCATTTAAAATATATTTATATATATATTTATGATGAGAAAGATACATATTCAATAGGTAAAAAAATGCATATTATTTAAAACAAAATTTATAAAAAGAGAAATATCGCTCAAGCTCAAAACAAATATATTATCCAGTAAACATTTAAATTTTGAAATATTCGCAACGGTCGCAACGGTCGCAACGGTAACATTAGTATTTCCCCCACTACGGGATCACGTTTCGAACCCAATAAAACATAGTTATACTATTACTCTATCCAACAAAAAGCCTTCGAATGCGACTCTCGAATAAATAGCCTCTGAATAGAGTGACATCATTTTCTTGTGTTGAGATTTGAGAATTGAGAGTATAACAGATTATATCACCAAAAACATAAAAACTATATTTTAAACCCAAATATGGGGGGGGGATGACACCTTTTTTTTGCCCATTTGCGACCCGGTATAAACAGGAATATACTTTAGAAAGGCCCAATAGTCTTAGAAGACACGGGACGGCGCCGCGGCGGTATATAGCGGAGAGGTAGGAATATATTTTTTTGAAGGTTGAAGATGATATTTAAAAAACAACAGATATTTATTGAAATACTTATCAAAAAAAACAGAAAAAAGTTAAAATAAAGCACGATGCGCACCCATGTGCTCCCTAAAGAATAATGAAACAGCAGATGTAAATAAGGCGGTCGGATGTGCTACGTTTACCTATGGTTTAGACACATTTGGTGGTCTAAAATCGAAGGGGAGGACCAACATAGGTATGTTAAATATTTAGGTCAATAGTGAAACAAATGTCTGAAAATGCACCCAAATTTATATGTCCTTAAATTGCCGAAAGTCCAAAATCCACGCGGGGATGGGGGGGGTCTCTACACCAAAGTAGCACATCCGAACCGCCTACGACAAAAACACGGCAGTGGCCAGAGACCGAGTGACGGCACACGCGAGACGGCGAGAGTCGAGACTAAGCTCAATACGTTAACGATACGATATATGTATGTACATATTTTCCAATTTTATATATAAAAAACTTTCGTTAATATGTATCCCATCATGTGTTTACACACTGTACATAAATACTTTTTTTTCAAACCTCACAATACCATGTCTTTAGTTTTACTTTTTCTATACATATTTAGTAAGTTCTGCTTTAACCAATGATGTCATAGAGTCAATGTATACAGATTATTCGCTTATTATTGGTTCTAAATATTCTTATTTGTCAATGCCATAATAGGAATCTAGGCCATCGCCCAATTGTGAATTGACCCCATCCTAATGCAATAAATTTGAGCAAAGATTTTGATCCTCTGAGCCGTCTTGGACTCTTGGCCTCTTGGGTGAGATAAATTTATACTTTTATATATAAAAATAGTCTGTTATGTATGTAAATACTTTCTTTTCTTTAAAAAAACAAATGTGCAACTGTTTTTATTTTTATGACCGACGTACGTATGAGTTTTTTTTTATACATGTTGTACCATATTCAAATGTAAATAATTCGAGTTCTATTTGTCGTAAACTCACAAAAAAAACCCGTCGTCTGAAAGCTCTGATTCTCCTCTTTCAATTGACATAGTATTTGACAGGGTAGGTATTGTAGAAATACGGCCTCCGGTCAGTCTAAAATATCAAGATCAATTGAGAC
>NW_014034406.1:0-1735 GCF_001186125.1 Sphaeroforma arctica JP610
TATACATATATATATTGTTGGTTGCCCAGAGATCTCTCACCGCAGCTCGTTCGTTTGCCTCGGTAGTCATGGTCGACCGATAGTTACCTTGTAAAGCCAAGCCCCCAGTACACACTCATTCAATAACCATATACACTCAATGTATGATATCAATATGTATTGTGACTATCTCAGGGCTTTCTCACCGGAGCTCGGTTCTTCACCTTTGCCATCATGATTGTCTCCCCCTTGATTGCTATGTGGAACGATCCCTGGTCAAATGAGCTGCCTGTGATACACCATCCAACTGTAGAGGTATGGTTATTAGACACACGTACGCTTATTTGGTTGATATTTGTCTGTATCTGGTTTTTAGTCTGCTTGATTCTACCTACGTTGAGATATATAGATGCGCTTATTTGGTTGATTCCTGGCTATATATGGGTCTTCGTCTGATCTGTTCTACCATCGTTGAAATATATAAGCAGTGCTCTATCCATGAAGATATCCTCTGAGTACTTTCAATTACCACATGGAATAATCTCTGTACATACCTTGCCGGCGATGGACCACCCCACCTTAGAAACACAATGGTCGGCATGAACACACATGCATGCAATGGTGCTTGTATGTTTGTGCGTCCTACTTTGCATTGTGCGTGCTTCAATGGATCAAATACGATTATAAGTAGTTGTCGAGTTATTTGATTGGATTTGATACGAATATATGTAGTTGTCCAGTTATTGGAATGGATTCGAGTGATTTTGAAATAGACGATCTCTGTAGAAACGGAATGGTATGTGATAGAATGCAGACGCCAGCCGGAGGGGATTTTTTTTAAATGCTCCCGATTTAAGTGTTTTAGGGTTTATTTTCATAAAAATAATTAGATTCTCAAGTATATCGCAGGCTTCTCTGTATATATTCTGGTGGTGAGCTATGAGTTATTGTCCATCCCATTCTCCTGCTAACACCAGCCCAGGCAGTATGAGCCTGGATTCACCCAGACATGTACGAATACAAATTCATTTCAAATAGGATATGGTCCGTAGCATGGACGTTCCTGTTTATGTACTGGGGAGAGTTCAATCGTCTCCATCGGATTCTAAGGCAGACTCCGTCCCTAGAGGCAGTATGTACTCGAGCACCATCAGTGACATATCTGAATACCGGGGCACATGCAAGAGGAGTATACCTCGAACGTCGAGTTTCTTCTTTTTGTCCTGATGTATATTCAACCTGTTACCATCACCATTACCTTCTACTGCCGACGCCAGTTGCTATTCATACGCGCCCGGAATCTTCCCGTGACAGGCACAACCACAAAGTTCTAGAAAATGAGAACTCACACAGGAACACGAATTTCCCGTTTCAACACATTATCTTCGCCATTTCTTGTTACTGCAGACATTGGATGTAGCAAATATGAGTCTGGGTGCATCCAGTGACATACACGACTATGGACCAGCTCCGTATATTCCTGAAACTACCTGGGTGGACTGGTCCAGCTTTGGCGTGATCTTTAGTACCGGTGTATTCAGTCTTTTGTTTCAGCATTCCGTCCCAGGTATGTGGTTTGTATGCGTTTAGCAGTATATTTGGGTGGCATTATGTATATATATACATGTGCATATATATATATATATATACATATATATACATATACATATATATATATATATATATATATATATATATATATATATATTATTATTATATATATATATATATATATATATATATATATATTATATAT
>NW_014034405.1:0-1734 GCF_001186125.1 Sphaeroforma arctica JP610
TATAGTTATTAAGTGTAGGTCAATTTGCATGCTCGTCTTTGCGCAGATCTACTATTTAGATGCTACCTATTTGGATTCCTATTCAAGAAGCAACCAACTTATTTCTCATTGTTTATCTCCACTTTCTTCCTCCTTATCGACAATTTCGTCTCAGACATCCGATTTTATCGTCGAGTGTGTATACTAGTTTTGTGATTATACAGATACTCATATGCCGATTCAATTTCAGATGCGAAAGCCACTTATTCCTCAAGGTTTGTCTCCACAATCATCTTCCATATTGTTGCAACCTCTTATCATATTTGAAAGCACAACATGGGTAATAACGAAGAAACCCCGAAACAACTCTTGACACTCATCAGTTGAGTTTACCGTTCTGTATATACGTATACTAAGTTGAGAACATCCTGATGCTGTACGTAAATGTCTTATCAGCGACAATCCATTCCTTCCCTATTGCTTATCTCCACAGTCTTCCTCCATATCATCGTCTCCGCTTATCGTATTCGAGGGAAAATTCATTGTTAACAGCGAGGACAAAAGCTTCTTGTTTAAATGATCTGTTTGCGACAGCTCTCGAACGGGCTGGGCAGGTTCGGAGATGCGCGTGTTATGCAATGCATTGGTGACACTGGTTGTCTGTTCATTCGTTGACTCATCGGAGTGCTTGGGTCTCTCAGACCGGGGAGACTGTGCCATAGTTTAGCTTGTCGTAAATCAATAAAACAGAGATAGATATCCTGCTATGTATTTATTTTTCTGATCGTACGCTGATGCATATTATGTTGTTACTTGTTTTAGTTGTTTGTGCCTCTTCTGTCTGAAAAACAAAACGGTTTTTATATAGTATGTTTTTATTATCGTCAAGTTTGCTAAATATAATACCGAACTTTCACACTCACACGGGGCTGCCATCATTATGTAAATATTGCTCAGCAGTGATCAGTCCTGGTCCTCACAGTCCACAGACCAGTGTGACCGCAACCATGCAACAATCTGGCTCATCTAATAAAATATTTAAAGTGTATTGCTGTCGCTTGAGAGTATATTTATTGCAACCTATTTTAAATAATATCCGTATTGAACTGCTTGTGTCATCGATACCAAAAATGTTTTTAAGTATTGCAAGTGGTCGTATACTGCGCCATAGCTCGCTGTCTCGGCACATAGCAGCACTTTCCTCGTGCCCACTTCAAGCTCACAGTGGCGTACGAAAAATACACAATACAAGCCTTGGGTACTGTGTGGTTTGTTCACAAAATAGTTGTAAACACACACAATTGACAGAAAATAATGGAACTAAACAAGCCCGGGCACAGGTTCAAATACGGAGTTTTCACGCAGGTCAACATTGCCTCGCTCCGAAAGGCAAGGTTAAGCCTGTGAATATGGACTTCGACTACGCCTTCAAGCAGTTTCTTCGAAGTGTTCATCCAGACAGATTAAGCAGGTAATCCCTTTGATTTTTTTTTGATTTTCTGTCTTTTTTTATTGGGGGGGGGGTGAGGGATGCCGTGTAGATTAACTAAAGACATTGCTTTTTTGCTGTAATACAAATTGATATTTAGCTGATGGTAGACTTTACCTTCGCAAATAAATATATACATGCATATATATATATATATGTGTGTGTGTGTGTGTGTGTGTGTGTGTTTGTCTTCGTGTGTATACGCGCGCTATATATATCTATACATATATATATATATATATATACATATTATTATATTATATATA
>NW_014034404.1:0-1734 GCF_001186125.1 Sphaeroforma arctica JP610
TTATAGAGACTCACGAGTAGTATGTTACACCTTCATCTCCAACACATAATAAATCATATTGCTGGTAGTGGACGTGTAAAGCCTCTGTCAGTCTGTCACTAAGTGTCATATTAACTCTCTCAGCTCCCCCGCTCCCTTGTCATACTATCGATTTTTGATGATCTCTCCCCCTTATCTGGGGAAAAAAACCCCTGAGATCGTGATCATGCATGATAAAGTTTTGTAAAAAAGCATGTTGATAAAAAAAGTCGATATTTGTCAGAGGTGAACACTGTTTAATTGGCATATTTGTACCGGTTCAATAACATCCATCGATATAACTATACCTTATCCTAGTAGTCTCAATCACGTTCGCATAATTAGTTTTGGTCAAATATACAGCTGATAAGGCACGTTGAAATAGTTTCCTTTACACCGGGACTTTTGTGCCAGATGAGCGTTTCACAGCACGTGAGCCACTCTCATTCACAAACTTGAAATATCCTATTTCACCCGTAGGTCCAAAGGATACTTCGTGCATACTGTATAAATATAGCATATACATTAATATACACTATATTCCAGTATGAGTACCACCGTTAAAATTACACAAGAAAGGAGAGGTTCCAGAAGCGTAGCACGTGAAGATGATAGTATAGAAGTGCCTAAGCGGGCATCCTACTTCAAATATGCACCGCTAGACCATGCTGTCTCGGGGTTGGGTGCAGGTTTTACTACCACAGCCATTCTGCACCCTTTAGACCTCATCAAGACTCGTCTTCAGGGTATGTATTTGAGTGTGTTTGTATGAATTCGAGTGTACCTGCATCTATTCAATGTGCGTGTGTGTATGTGTGTCGTTTTTTTGTTCTACCTGCAAGTTGCACTGCAACATATTTTTATACTGATTATCTCTGGTGGTTGCTTTCAGCCTTTATTCGTAGGCAGTGTTTTAAACGTGCACCAACATTTTATTTAGTTTGTGGTGTATATGCCAGGTTCAATGGGTAACCTCATTGACATCTTAGTCAACGTTTGCGCACATAGATCGTCGATATACCTTTACAATATATTCCGCACGATTGTATAGTCGCAATAAATACGTACACTTCATGATTTGCAAGTATATTCCAGATTTGCTAAGCGCGAAGGTGTGCCTGAATACCCTGTATTCATATGTAACCAGTATTTGGCGACTTCTCCGAGCTATTCGTGCACGGATATATATATACTTGTATGCTGCA
The DNA here is from genome assembly GCF_001186125.1 of Sphaeroforma arctica JP610. Lineage (NCBI taxonomy): Eukaryota > Ichthyosporea > Ichthyophonida > Sphaeroforma > Sphaeroforma arctica. The sequence continues at coordinate 1,224 of NW_014034404.1, forward strand.
TCGTTGTATATCTCGGTCGTATGTACATCTCAATTTAAATAATGTAGATGCTCATTTGTTGCTCATTTGTATATTGACGTATTCAAACATTGACGTGTATATGCATAAATAGACGATATTATATATAAATATATATATATATATGTGTGTGTGTGTGTGTGTGTGTGTGTGTGTATGATATTTGCGTGTGTGTGTATGTGTGTGCGTCTATATATTTGATATATACGTACATGTTTATGCTCATAATAGTTCATGTATGTTCACATATCTATCCATGTATATATAAATACATACAAGTATATGTGTGTAAGCAATATTCATAAATTTATGTTCGTATTATATATATATGTATATATATAGCATGTATATATATATGCATATATATATATATGTATATGTATATGTATATGTATGTGTGTGGGGGGTATGTATATATATATATAGTGTATGTGGATATATATATATTATATGGTGTATGTGTATGTATATGTATATGTACATATATATTCTA
>NW_014034403.1:0-1734 GCF_001186125.1 Sphaeroforma arctica JP610
ATGTGGATGCTAACTTCATATAGTGGATTTTTGTGTTCTTGTTCAATAATCCTGGCCTCACATGCCTTGATATTCTGTAAGCTGTCTACTTGCTACTTATCTTCGCATCAAGTGAAGATACTGATATTATATACAACCCATGTGGTCGGGTACCCATATTTGTCCATTACTGATCCCTTTTCTATGCCATATTCCATCTGTTATGACTGGAGTGCAGTTCACCTCTGCTGTCCTATCGGTGACTGTCTGGGTATTTGCTGACATCGTATTGTGTTGTTCGTAGTTCGACTGGTTTCAGTAAGACGGGTCGTGGCTTACCACTTTCACAAACAAGGCGATGCTTGCGATGATTGTTAGAATCAGTGCCTTTCTGGTGAATGGTGTGGGTTGGCACGGTGAATATATCTGCCAAAAGCTCAAAATGTCTGATGTACGTACGTCAGAGCTTATGCACCTTTGGCGAGAGATTCATCAACTTCAGGTTCTGCTTATTTTATCCAGGACTCGGACACAGCTATTTGTACAAAACAGTACAGTAGGTATAAGGTAGTCTGTCAACTAGAGTCTTCCTAGCACTATTCCCGTATGCATTTAGTTGCCTGATGTGGGTTGTATCGTGTCATTGTATGCGCAGATACCCAGCATGAACGACAAAACAACCTCAGAACTACAAGCGACCATCGCAGCCACACAGTCTGCGATCGATGGTGTGCTGAGGAAAATGAACGGCGAACTAGTGTTAAAGGAACGCCTCAAGATGAAAGAGAAGGCTCTGATGGCTCTGGCAGTGGTAGGTGATGTGCCACAGATATCTCAGAAACTGCTTTTATATGTATTTATGTATATATGTATTCAAGTATATATGTATATATGAAGGTGATTGTCATTCTACCGCGTGCACGTACAGGCACTAGTATGCTTCGCTATTCACGCTGAGACATCTGGCCACTGTATTGTTTTCCATCGAGTGCTCATAAAAATATGGGACGTCGTTGAAGACTTGCTGGCATTGGTAGACTCGTGTGATTGCTGTGCGTACCCTCTACACCTTTACCAACAAGCGCCTGTCGCCCCAATTCTTGAAGCATGCGATCATTCGTTTCGGGGGGAGTGGTTTGTTCCGCTATACCTTCAATTACTTGTGTCAGTTGTTCGCGTAGTAGGTACATATATTCCTTACCTGAATAGTACGTGCACGCCTCACACAAACCTCGGGGAGTGTGAAGCTAACATCCACTCAACCGTAGTAAAGCACGGTTCCCGTTCATGCAACAGGCTGACGTCTACTACCCTCAGGTGTGTGCATGGCTTACTTTAGAATACGTGTGCTAGCTATATCTACCAAGCGTGCAACTATATTCACACAAGTGCGTACAATGCGTTCTATTTCACCCATCCCACAGGATCTCGCCATGGGGCAAGGCATCCACGTGTCTGATGATGACCTGCCAGTCAGTGATCTGGTAGGTATCTGAAACCAATTGGGCCGATGTGTTGCTTGCCGCTGCTATCTGACTGTGCGTAAATTGCGGGAAAGTACTTTTTGTAGGTATTAACACATCCATACGCTGATTTATATGATTACTTGCTATGTCTCATCGGCAGTGTCCCATGTGCGAAATGGCCACTCATATATTTATATATATATATATATATATATACACACGCACATATATATAGATATATATATATATACATACACACACACACACACACACACACACACACACACAC
>NW_014034402.1:0-1734 GCF_001186125.1 Sphaeroforma arctica JP610
CTTATACATATATATATGTATAGGTGTTTATAAGTGTTTCGAGTGGTTGTTGAATATTTCGTCGCTATAGAAAAGGGTTTTATATCTCTTTGCGATGAATCGTGCCATCAACTGACTTGCAGTCTTCTGTAGTTATATCTCGTCGTATTTGGGCACGCGGTTGGAATTTTTGTGAGGTCACTATCGGCAACATTCTGACGATAACAGGATATAACGATGGTATCATATGTGTCTCAAAGGGGCATGTCACTAACTCTGCGAGTGTTTGTATCATATACTGTGTATATAGAGATGTAATTGAAGGTCTGGCTTTCCGATCGTTGCAAGTGCTCATACCATTTCACACTTAGCCTGTTCTTGGCAGTCGCCCACATCCTCTCGGTGTGGTCATATTATAGTACAATGGCAATCGTCCTTTCCCATATACACACGGTGTTTTCTCAATGTATGAACACCCTTGACTTACCATATATGCAAAACTATTCACATGTCAAGTCTTGAACATACACAACCGAGCTGCATTCATCACTATGTCTATGTGTATGTGCAGGTACCTATTCTGTTAGACTCACTTAGTTGTAGTTGACGGTTTATTGTGGCTATTTGGAGGATGCTCATTGAACCATCCACTCCTTTACATGTCATTCTATTTATAGATGATGAAGTGGTGGTTATGTCGGCGGTTGACGTAGACTCGGCCCAGAGAGCAGACGGTACACATGTTTTTGGGATTGCGTTGTTCGAATACCGTCTTTGCTTCCATTTGATCCTGTTGCAGTATTGCTTGTATGTATATGGGTGGATGAAGTCAAACATAGTACACAGTTCGGTACTGCAAGCCATACAATCGTAGGCTTACCATTGTGGTTCGGGAAAACATGTCCACTTTGTTGTTGTGTGCTTATCTTCACTTGAGTGGAAAGTCAAACCTACTCAATATATATACTTGGTTGACATACGCACTTTGCTGTATAGAAGAGATTGTTTTTACATGCAAGCGATACATTGATTTATAACTATATATTGTCATTTGCTGTGTACAAGCGATGTACAACTATATATTGTTCCTTCCAGCAGTATGCATGTGTATTGGATACCCATGACACACTGTCTCGCATTTATGTAGATTGCAATAGTTCAATCTCCCAGCTGATCCAATCTCAATCATATACACGTAAAAGAAAAGGCTGATGGTTGCTTGCATATGCATACGGTATCAAATACAGCGAGTTCAGGGTGCACTTTCCAGTGTCCTGTACATATACAGCCTCAAACACTACAACACAACAACACTACAAAACAGCAACACATCTTAAATACAACATGCACGTACATCGACATACCAGTGCATACGTAGATATGTATACATAAATACACACATGTACGCAATACTTGATAATGGGCATGTTCACCGTGCAATTATAAACCGCATTTCGCTACACACCTCAACGAAACAATAACATCTTCAAATGCAAATGATTCAATAAATAGTTGCATTAATGTATAAAATTTTCATCATTGGATTCAGAGGGATGGTCTTGTCCACGATGCTCGTTTCAAAACCATGCACACATACCTGTGTGCGAGATGTGCTTCTTAGAGCGGTCGGTTGCAGATGCCAATGGCAATGGGATGCGCCGTGTGCGTAGGCGGCGAGACAACCAAGGACGACCAAATCTAGCACAGAAACAGCAAAAGTATGCACGCGTATACACACGAACACAAACACACACA
>NW_014034401.1:0-1734 GCF_001186125.1 Sphaeroforma arctica JP610
ATAGAGTATATACATGGATCTTTCCTCCTGCCTGTTTAGCTGTGCTTGTTTCTGTGTGAGCGTAGATATATACATGGATCTTTCCTCCTGCCTGTTGTATATGTACGTACCATGTGTCTGTGTGCGTATCATGTGTATATGCAAGTGTAAACGAGTGCACCTGTGAACTACACTTATTTCCATGCATACACATATACGTAACATATACGTGAAAATCGAAACATACTTGAACATATACACATGAATGGGTGCGCATATCTTGCATGTACCACATTCATATACACATGAATGTGTATGACTTGTTGTATAAACGTGATACAAACAGCCCTTGTCTACTTACCTTTGATCCATGCTCCGCCTTGACGCGCGCCGCAGTGACCAAATGCGCAGTCGACGACATGATCTGTACACGAGACATCAAGGCATGAGTTCAGTGTTGGTTGCAAATGCACCGGTCCAGTGTCTATCTGAACGGGACAGCGATGGGGCCACCCCATTCATAAAAATGGACCGGTCTGTGGGTGTGAGTGGTTTGGTTATGAAGGACAGGCCTATGGCGCAAGTGCTAGCTACACGGTTATATCAGTGTGACACTGAGTTGCTATTGGTAGATGGTGCATTGCATATGGCGTTACCACAGAGCGTAGCCAAAAACCGGCGGGAGCGGGAGAAAGAGGACCGGTCCTTTAAAATGGGACAAGGACAGGTAGCAACACAGCCTGCCGCCATAACCAATCACAACTATAACTAAAACTACAACTACCGCAACCGATTGTTAGTATGAGACCAGGCGTACCAAACGGACAGGACAGGACATACAACACCACAGCACACTATACTGGCGCATGTGCGAATGTCCACAGTAACTAGGCGGTGCTGTAGAAGCAGTGCGTAAGTCACGTGGGTACACACTTCAGAGGCCCATGAAAGACCCCCTGAACCTTCCCATCTGCCCTAGCCTACTCCACCACACACCACCCTCGTTCTAACTGAGCATCCAAATGTTATTTATAAATCACACACCTCTTCGTATGCGTTCACGTACAGTCTCTGCTTGTGCACGTGTGCGTATATGGTATGAGCCCTGTTGTGTGCACACGCATGCTACCACATCGTTGAAACGACACATCACACACATACCATCCTCCGCAGGAGAAACCTAGTTTACAAGGACTACAAACTAGGTTTTAATGCTGCATGGTTGGGTTACAACGTTAGACTGGAAAGACAACACACTCCACCGACTACAGTGCACAACAGTACAACTAAGTGTGTGCAGGCATGCCAGTACATACACGCACACACCTAAACACATACACACATCCACACACACCTAAACACATACACACGCACCTAAACACATCCACACACCTAAACACATACACACACCTAAACACATACACACACTTTAACACAAACACACACCTAAACACGGAATCTTACACACACACACCTAAATATATGTCCTTTCCTAGCACATACATCCACCTATACATACACATACGTTCTCTGTACACGTGCGGGTGTAGACCAGCAGGTTCAGTTAAAAACGAGCTAACGCACACACATACCTCGTTGGCTGCAGCAATCAATGCCTCGAACTTTCCGTTGCCGCTGACGGCCTCCTCGGATGCCTCCACCAGCACGTTCGCACCCCTTCAGGGCATGGACAATTGAAGAGGAGTAGTAGCACATGAGCACGATATATATCTATGAATATGCATAAATATATAA
>NW_014034400.1:0-1733 GCF_001186125.1 Sphaeroforma arctica JP610
ATGTGTGTATAACTCGGGTGTCGAATTTCCGAAAATGCCATCTCGTTTTCTCCTAATGTTCTTGTTTCCCAATTCTCGTTTTATTCAGCTCAAGCTCCCAATCCCGTGGAGTCAGTATCATCCAAAATGGCCAACTTAATGGGTCCTTCTTTCCCGCCAATTCTGAAGCAATTGAGCAACACTCAAACTGCGGAGAAGAAGACTGCCCCCGTGCGGTTGAGGAGTAACTCATACGCGCTCGTGCCCAATGCAACAGGCAGTCATCTCGTATGTATGCATGTATCCTGATGTATATATTTTCGGCACAATAAATGTGGATCGGACTTTATCCTATGATTGAATCTGTACCTGTTAATACGATAGTCCTTGTTTGTAACGAGCATTTCATACCTTCACACTTTCTTTCTATCATTGAAACGTTCCTTTAGACGGGGTACCTTTTTCCTGTACCTAGCATTTTATAAGTACACTACGATGGTTTTTTTCCTTCGTCATATTTAAACTACACTTTTTTCGACCTTTTAAACCCGTGACTGCAGATGGGGTATCCGTCGTCTGGTACCGAAGAGACCCCCGACACAAGAGCGATAGTGCCGCAACCAGGCAAACGGGTAAACGGGGTGGTATCTGTACATACGCATGTCATGCTAGATAGAGAAAGCTCAGTTGGTGTTTTTTTGCAGTTTTTGAAGGTCTCTGTACAAGTTAACATCACTCAATATTATGGTATTACCTGCCCCGCACTGTATGTTTGTCGAGGCAGTTTGGATTGCATATTGTTGGTGTGAAATCATTGGCTTGTACAAATCTACATACGCAAAAGAAAGGGCTTTATACAAAGGATATCATAGGCGGTCTCATTGATGTAGCATTGACGTAGGGTCATTGGCTTTGATCAACTCAAATACACAAGCAAAGTGTTACATAGACAAGAATATGGGATGATTCGGTCTCTTCTGGTGCCTATCTGTTCTGTCGTCCACCTCATTTCAGTTGTGGTTACATATATTTGATGTTCGTGCTTAACATATTAAGGAAATTGCCAAGGTTTAGGATCTGAGTTTGAAGTTCCAGAAATACCTCAATTCCTGAAATTCTCAAATTCTATCGGAGCCCGTATAGCCACTACAAGACACAACTGGCGAGGTTTTTTTACATGAGAATATATCACTTAGCATTGAGCAAGCACGCCATAGGTTATGTTTCACGTATCTCATAGCCTCCTTGTTCTATTTAGGAGGGTATGAATATCTGCTTCATAACAGACCCCCTATATTTCGACAACACATCTCGACAACACATCTATTCGCTGCCACATGATAATAAAGACCGATCAAACTCCGTCACTCCCCATATTCAACCGCATTGTGGTTGTGACGTACACATGTGTGTTTGCTGCCGCACATTACTACTACTACAGCCTATTAACCCTACCCTACTACAACTACATCAGCACGTTGTGGCTGTGACGCTGTCGTACCTGCTGCCTATGGTACGGGGTTCGCCTCAGTTGTGGTCAGAAATATTGGAATACATCGACATTGCTATACGCACAGGAGGGACAGTCCTACTGGACATGGTAGGTTCAAGCGCTTACTGCTTTGTGTTCTACGCAAGTATACTATCCAATATGTGAATAATTCAGCAATATTATACATATCGATGAAGAGGTCATGCCTGCCTACACTCATTTAAGTATGTATTTATGTATGTATGCCTATATATATACATAT
>NW_014034399.1:0-1733 GCF_001186125.1 Sphaeroforma arctica JP610
ATGAAAAATATATCCAGTATCTTGCATTTAGCATGTGTGTGGCTGCGTGCAAGTATTTTGTGTTTAAGTACCAAGTCGATGATAGAACACACTATAACTGTGCGAGTGTAAGTCAGTGGCCTTCTCATATATTGCAGGCCGGGGATTACTTGGAGATACGTTGCAAATCTTAAGGCTGGATCTTCTCGACATATTTTTGCACTAAAAAAATGCACTCTAGCACGATGATGACCAGATAAGACCGGAGATTGAAGGTCCCTGAGAAGAATATCACTATTCACGAAGACAATATAGAGCAGGATGACACATAAATAGAAAACTGGTAGATACAACAATATCAGAATAAAATAACTTCTAGATTCATCACATACTTCTTTGACTTTGTGCCTTTGAGGTTGAGCGAACCGCCTGCCACGTTGGCGTACGGATCATCTGCTGCATCGTATCCCATATTCCTATGTTATATATGATATATTGTACGATTGCGTCCGACCGGGAAGAGACTAAGTGTGATGGTGCTGTATTGTCTGCCGCTGACAGAAGAGGCGATGAGAAAGTAAAATATTCAAGCGCATGTAACGTATGTCAATAGTCAATACACATTTAGTTCTAGTACATCTTTTATATATGTGTTTGTACAGTAGTCCTGGTATATGTATGTATATGTAAATAGTTCTGGTATATGCACAAATGTGTATGTCTGTGAATAAGGACGAAGTCGTCGTCACTACAGGCTACACTCTCAACTCTACACTGGTGACGAAAAAGATGGTAATATATAGAGCAAAAATATAGTTGTGGTCTAATTTTATTGGTCTAGACTGTCGTGTGCTGAATCTGCTGACTGTGCTCATATTACTTTTTTTACTTCTTGACTTCGAAGACTATTTAAATATATTACATCTGAGTATCTCAATGATAGCGGGTACACGGCGCAACTGCGCGTATAGAGGCACGTCTTGTCAACGAACATAGTATTGTGGTATTGCTGTACATATAAGCGGCATTATAATCTGACTATACATTCTAACGTAAACTCGTAAGCATGGTTCGTCAGAAACGTTCTAAGGCGTAGCAATTGTTGCGATTGCCCGGGCAGGTGGCACTGAACGTGAATGTGAAAGCGAATAGTCGCGTGTGTGAACATATTTGTGGAGCGGCAAAGTAATTTGAGTCAAAATAACGCCAATTCACCAGCAATATGTGGATTCCGGATCATATTCAGCACTTGTGCCAAGTGCTATTATTCACGCTATTGGTTCGAACAGGTGGGTGGACAGTGTAGTTGCACTAAAAGGTGTACAAGTATTGAACTAGATCACAATCCAAACATAAACCACTATAATCACCTTGCAAGAATCGGTTCATAGTTTTTCGGGTAGCTACGATTATGTATCGTTGCGCGTATTGGATAATTCAGTCTCATGCCCTCTTGCACCTAAAAGTGGGCGTTGCCTCGTCCATCGATCACCAAACTGTTCAACCTATCCCCAATCCCGAATTTGAAGGTGCTTTCAGTCCATACCTGTGTAACATGCTATCACTCTGTATTCATGACTACTACATGTCTGTATCCGAATAACACCTAAATATACATTTATATGGATATAAACACACACAGGCACACACACACAACGCGCACACACACACACACACACACAACACACACAACACAACACACACACACACACACACACATATATATATATAGATTATAATGTAGACATACGTTA
>NW_014034398.1:0-1732 GCF_001186125.1 Sphaeroforma arctica JP610
ACACACACACACTACTATATATATATATACTATATATATATATATATATATATATATATATATATATATATATATATATATATATATATATATAAACACATATATATATATATATATGCAAAAGAACTGGGATCGAGTGGTATTTTTGTTTGATGCTATGGTATTCCTGACAGGACCACTACATGACTTGTATGTAAATCGGCTATAGATCCTAAGTCCAAATGAGCACTAAATAGAACATCACCAATATGTGCTCCACGAATAACAGCTTTATGTTTCTAATACTAACTGCATACACATGACAGATGCGCCAAGGGGATGTTTCCTTTGTCTCAGGTGGCATCGAGACAATCAGAGTACACAACCGACATCAGATTGGTACGTCTAAATCATCGTACATATACTTTGTATAAGTGTGAGATAGTATGTACACACGTGTACATACTCTCTCACACGGGTACATACTCTCTCTCACAATTATCGTATATATACATGGTATGTGTATATATACTAGTCGCAGTGCAGGATGATGCATGTGTACCAAAGTATGCATCTTTATGCACTAAGGATGTATATGCATTAAGGTCATCATGTGAGCATCACAGAGCGATGCTGCATACTTCTACCGGAGTGCTAGCTTTGACTTTGAATATACAGTCCACCATCGTCAATCGGGGGAAAGAGATTGATTTCTGGATCAAGAACTTCGACCCCTTGTCCCAGCGCATAGTTAGAGTAGACGAAAAAGTATCAGAAAGTTATTCAATACAATCATATATATACATATGTATATAAGCACACACACACACACACACACACACCCACACCTACTTACACCCTCTACCACCCACCCATCCACACACACACGCACACACACACACACATGTCTATCATTTTGATATGGAAATGCTATCATCTATAGTTCCTGTGTGGGCTCGCTCACTTTTCTTATTTAACTTTTCCATGAACCCACGCATGTTTCTATCTATCAGTGAGCCTCTGCATATCTAAATATTCTTTATTTTTAGTATTCAAGGAAAGCTATTAAAATAAAGTGCACATGTAATAAACACACGCATATACATACACACACATATATATATATATATATATATATATATACATACACACACACATATACATACATATATATATATATATATATATTTGCGACACACATACACAAATCAACACAAAACCACACATATTCATGAACTAGCAGACAGGTCCGCTTGTATCCATTTCAGCTCGTACCTACAGCCAGTCAATAGGACTGGTACCTACATACCGCATAAACGATTTCATTTCCTTGAGTTCGCTCTTTTTGTTTTCCACAAGAATATTCTCTTCCCCATCCTCTGTCTTCTTCCACAACAGCACAAACGATTCTGCGATAGCGCCAGTGAGTGCGCGTGTGTTAATGAAACGGAGGTGGAACGGCAATGTATCATGTGACTCAGAGACGTATTGTAATATGTATTTGCGTGTGATGTGCATGTGCCTATAGGTCAGTGCAGGTTCAGCGACGGTTAATGTACACACGTTTGATTTGGTAGGTAGACCCATGGGGTGATGATATCACCTCAGTATGAAAAGAAGCCTCAAATTGTGGGCACAAGTGCCTGTCTGTTTAAAGTTGTATGGTTGCTACACTCGTATGTACACAGACCGCTTACACACTTTGACATCCCGTGCGCTTGTATATAGACTCGCATATACTTCATACATATGG
>NW_014034396.1:0-1731 GCF_001186125.1 Sphaeroforma arctica JP610
ACAACGATACAGCTATAACGTACGCATTCTTGGTTAGTGTTATTTATTATATATATATATATATGTGTGTGTGTGTGTGTGTGTGTGTGTGTGTGTGTGTGTGTGTGTGTATATCTTCAATGTTCACATGTGCTTCAAAGCTTGACAACGCAACAGTTCACTCGTGGATACTTTCCACATTGTGGCGAAATTGCGCACTCGTCGCATCAGGCCTGCAATACACAGACCTACCTTATACTCCAACAGACGCCTGCTACTGCTTCTGTACCACATCGAGTTTTCTAATATTATAGTACTATTCTTCTAACACAACCAGTCACAATCATACCTAACCTGTTCTTCCGTCTACTACATCCACGTGTGCGTACGTCTTCCATAGGACGGGGGTGGGTTGTACATCAACAACCCCAATCTTGCCGGTAGCCTCATCTCCCGCGCCACTTTCCAGTACAACTTTGCGCACCAAGGCTCAGGCGGAGGGCTGTATGTTAGAGGCGATCTGGCTGTGCTCCTACACACCAAGTTTGAGTCCAATTTTGCGATGGTACGTTGGCCAGGGGGTGTGTCACCTTTGGCATTGACATGTGTGTATGTGTCGTATACGATTCCACTTTGGCATGGGTGCTTTGGGTAGTTGTTCTGCATGTTTGATATTAAAATGGCGTGTGTTTATGCGTTTGTATATACGGTTTAGGTATATGCTAGACTGTAGTAGGGGTATAGAAATATACACAGCTGTTTTGACCACGGTTGGGTTTATCTACGACTCGTCTTGGGCATCTGTGTGTGTTGTATCGTTCATGCTACATTTTTTGTCTTCAACTACGACATGACCGGTTTGTGTGTTGTACATTCAACTCTGCAGTGCCATGTCTCTATAAATCAGTGATAACACCCATCGCGGGTGAGCAAGCAAGCACCTGTGTAGCTCATCCCCATCGCGCTGTATGACGGCTTCGGCGTACCACATGACGGGATGGCTCCAGTGGTTGCCATGGAAACGGCTAATGGCTCCTGGGGAGTCAGGCATGGGCGTGGGGCCAATGCATTGTGTTGAGTGTCCGCATGTGGACGATCATGGACAGTAGTAGTAGGGGATACCCCTTCTTGGTCATGCAACATCTCTGCCCTACAATACGTTGCTGCCAGAATCTAGTCTCACCCCTGGCCTGACACGCCTTAATTCTAAAACCCTAATATCCCTGAACCTCTGAACCCTAAAACTGTAAAACCCTAAAACGCTTATCTATTGACAATTACACACCCTACACGTCTGAGGGTCTTTGAGAAAATAGCACGCCCATCAAATAGCCACAATTGACATACACATGCAAGTTGGGCTGCTTCATAAATAGCACACACAGGCACGCAACAAATCACATGAAGGTACACGCCAATCGGACAATAATAATAGCACCTTAAAACTGCACCTGTCACGTGCGAGCTATTGAATGTTGGCTATTTCAGCACCTAACATACACATGCTTACACACCTGTCCTGTGTCAATGAATAGGATTCTGGAGGGGGTATTGGATCACCGTTGTACTCGACCAACGTACAGACGTCTATCCCGGTGATCACTGTGAGCGACTCAGAGTTTGTTGGCAATGCAGCGAATGGGGGGGGAGGCATCTCAGCAAATGTGGCGCACATTCGACGCTGCTCCTTCCAGAATAATCAGGCCGCACTGGATGGTAATATACGAAGCGTAATGTGATTGGATATATATA
>NW_014034395.1:0-1731 GCF_001186125.1 Sphaeroforma arctica JP610
ATATGTACAGACATCTACATCTACGTAGCATTTGTATATATACAACAAGCTAATTGTTTGATTGTAGACTGTATTTTGTACTGCCTCCTATTCTTTATCCATTAAGACTATGTTTAATANGTTTTTATGCCTTTTAGCTAGCGCTTGCCGGACTGCTCTTGGTTTTAGTGAGAATGAAAACTCGTGTGAATAGAGCGCCTTCTTTGGGAAACGAGCAAGGAGCTAATCATAGCAAAGTGCTGCGGAGTGTCGCGTCTGCTGCCTCTTACAATGTTATGCTTCAGGTATATTCTTATGCATACCATAACGAGGTATAATATTATCTGGCCATTTTAAAAATATATTACAGATTGGGCAAGTACATATCACGAGTTCGTATACGTGTAAAAATACATTCTCTATGCCAAATGTGGACGTACCTTTTATTTATTGCGAAAACAATTTGAACACGGAAAAGTGATAGAGCGAGGTTGGAGGCAGATTCATGCTCTGTACGGCAGCAAGTATTGAAAGTACAAAGCATGGAGGTGGCTACAAGTATTGGATCGCGCAATCGACTTCATAGATGAGCATACAACATAGTCGTCTTGGTCATACGGTCCTAGTAGAAAATTTTGTCCGTGTCTTCCTACACTTCATTGCCGTAGGTCGATCTCCATAGTTTCGCAGTAAGCTGTGCTCAACCTATCATTTTGATAGGTATTTGGTACGGGAGTCCTGTCCAGCTTGGTAGGAGGTCGTCGCGCAAAACATTTACATTTGGAGGCTGGCACAGCTATTCCACAGCCAAGTCTTGATCTCGTGCTTGGCTAACATCGCACATATAACCCCAGAAGGCATACGCATTGTTGTATCCTCTACATGCATTTTCCTCTCACATACCTGTGTATCTTGCGATGGATCACGATAACTTGCTTCCCGCGTCTGCTGATGAGACGTTGTTCTTTTACTTACAGCTGGCTGTGCGTGTCTTCACATTCTCTATCAATGGCTTTCTACTTCGGCGGATCTCCAGAGAGACAATCGGGGTCGTGAACGTAAGGTGAGTGTCTGTATGTGCAATGGAGCACGTCTCTGAAAGGCTGCAGCCAGTCCTCGAATGTTCGTATACCATTCTAACTGTTTAGTAATCGGATGTATGTCATTGGGAAACGCGATATTTCAAAGCTCGCCCATTGATACGTCAGGATACTATTTTTCAATATAACTGCCGCTTTTAGCATATAATGCATTGTTGTGTCTGACAGGACGTATCTGTAACAGTTCCTTTGAATTCGTGTCCTTCCAGTTGGATTTTGAGTGATCCGTATCTCCGCCCATTGCCATAGTGTTTTGTCGCTTTAGATCAGCATTTGTCCATCGATAAGGCTGTCAACAAAGTGGGTAACTATTGCTATGAATCATACAATCATGTATACATTCTACAAACCCGCATGCTGAGCACTTGTAACATTGAACAGAACCCTCTTTTCTTTTCACGGATGCCCACAGATTGACCCTGTATTCGAGCACGTGCATGTTTCTTGCGCGAGAGGCTCTCCGTAAGGTGTGCGTTGAGTACAAGTACACCACGTGGCACACCGTGTCGTGGCTTGTATGGTCGAGGTATGCTACGTTTATACACTATTCATGCTCACTCGGTATTATGCCTCCCGGTGGGATCTAGGGTTAACCAATTGTATACAATACTAGCTGGTGTATAGGGTTTTTAAGGTATATATATGTATATAT
>NW_014034394.1:0-1731 GCF_001186125.1 Sphaeroforma arctica JP610
ACACATATATATATATATATATTATTATATATATATATATATATGTATATATATATATATATATATACATATATATATATATACGTCCTTGCACATACACACACCCACGCCCACAATTATACATCTATACCATGCCAAGCACATACATTTATACCACTACATATCCACAGTCCCATAGCTGCACAACATATACCTTGCATTTGACAGTGGGGTATTTGCTGTCTGGGTCATGGTCCACATCGAATGATTCCGAAGCGTCTGCTTGGAAGTCCCTGCCAGTCAGCGAGTGCTCGTGACTTACTTCAATGTCTGTCACCAACTGACGATCATCGTCATATGTGGAAAGCCATCGATCTGTGCGATATATGAATATGAATAAATAATGGTGTAAGATATATGGATCTAATAGCAGGTATATGATGAACAGTATAATACATATATAATTGAATATGAATTCTTAACCGTGAATATGTATATATACATATATATATATATATACATATATATATGTCGGATACATGGATCAAATAGCAAGTATATGATGGATAGTATATTACAAAGAAGTAATTGTATATAAATTCTCAACCGTGAATATATATATATATATATATACGATATATGAATCGAATAGCAGGTATATGATGAATAGTATAGTGCAAAATAATTGTATATAAATTCTCAACCGAAGTCGATCACCAAGGGTACAATCTAGCGGATGCGGAGGGTCTGTGCCAGATGTCCTATCTCTCTCAGCTGACCGATCATTCGATCCATAGAATAAGGCTCGAGAGGCAAACTATATGCGCTACTAACTAGAAGCAAGCATTCTAGACAAACAACATCTAAAATGCATAATAAATATTCCGTATATTCCGTATAGACATGGTGTCTATAACACCTCATGTCAGTAGTATAAGCCTGAGGAGAGTTTCTTCCCAGTGCCCTCGATACAGGGTCTGTTCAGGAGAACCCTCCACATTTAACCCAGGAAGAACTCACCGGCATTGAACTCGAACTCCATCTTCGTGATTGGATCGGTCACCACAACCTTGTTGAGATACCATCCTGCACCCGCGCCCGTGCCGTCATGTCCGATTCTGCACAGACCAGTTAGGGGAACGCAAGGTACGTACGGTATTAGTATAGTGATATAGCTGTTGTGCTGTATTGCACAGGCGCGTATAAAAGGTATGTACTGAAGGGCATACGGCCTACCACGGACGTTATACGGCCCTATTATATCGGCTGACTGTGCACTGTCGTGGATTCTCAGTCCAACTACTTCTGGACCCGTGTATTGCAATACAGACGCAGAATAAAACGAAATGACACACAGGCCACGGACTCTATGGCCTTCACAGTGGATGGGCTATGATGACGAAACAACCCCTTACAGGATAATACAGCTCGGCAGTCAGGGATTACCCTCATGTCACTACGGCAGAGCACACTACCGTGCAATAGCGAGTGTCGAACAAAGTATCACACACCTCACGCGATCAATATGCCTCAGATTGGCAGACTTGACCTTGAACTCGTCTCGCTGCCCTCTGGTGAACAGTTCCGATTTGCCGACGTCTATAGCATTCTCTTCGTCCAACATCACAAACCCACTGGTAGTTCCATCGGCACTAAGTAGTAGATCCGAGGAATCAGGGATATGTTTATTTATATATATATACATATACAAATATATACATATATATATACAAATATATACATATATATATA
>NW_014034393.1:0-1731 GCF_001186125.1 Sphaeroforma arctica JP610
ATCAGTATTTTTGTGTAGATGCGCTTAAATGTGTACAAGTGCAGTACTATACCTTTGGCATGCATCATGCTGAGGCCCGCGAGCATCTGCCTGACTAGGCTCTTGATCACCAACAGCCCCTCGGAAGTCGTTTTGAGCTGAGACCACAGTACTGATCGCTCTACGTGCGAGTACCCACTCCCATCAGAGACCTGTGGTGCAATTTCGTTTGTAAATATAGAATGCAGAAACTCAATTGCTGCCTTCTTCTTCATAGATCATAAATCTCATCGTGTCTACTGATACTTAATCACTGGTACACGTTTGAAATAGATATCTAACTACAGGGGCGTGTACCCACATACATAACCCGTACAAACGAGACGCAAGTAAGTGTGGACCGGTGGGATACCACTGAGCTTACCGCAGTGTACAGTAACGACCTGAGCGAGACACCCTCATTCTTAAACACCAGCCACAACTCCTTGTCAACCCCCTGCCGACCCCTACTGCTGTCAGTAGAGCCTGTGCTGTGTGCTTGTTCGCTATCTCTGCCCGTATCTTCAGCACCAGTATCGTCCGCGTGTGTTCCGTCCAAGTGCATATTGTCATCCAGCGACTGTGCTTCTCCGTTGTTGGCTTGGCCTGAGTGGTCGTCTGATATGGTTGTTGACTGCGGTGACTCTGACCCACTCCCGCTGAAGGAATGGCAGTGTGTATCAACGTTGTCCTCGAAGAACTCTATGAACCTGTGCAACAGTAGACACAAAAACCTCAGAAACTGAGCACGATTGAATTATCCGATGTTAATTTCAATAGTGAATTGAACTGTTGACATATACACGTGGAAATGTATATACATGAGTATATACAAACAAGCCTGGTGATCAATGGTCCCGTTCTGATGCGGATGTTCCCAGCAATTCCTATTGATATGGTTGTATGGGGCGTCGAATTACAATAACAAGATTTTGTGATGAGACTACAAAAGAACAGTATACGTCAACAGTGTTTGGATTCTGTGTATATATATAGATACCTCGTGAGAAGTATTCAGATTAATTATAGTGTATAAATATTTATTTGGTTTCTACATTTCCGCAAATTCATTTTTAGATCTATAGCGTGTCAAGTGTGGATGAGGTGACCACATTCAAGCGATTGGCAATGTGTGTATGTGTGTGAGATTGAACTCTAAACAACTACTTAACATATGCACTCATAACGAATCACACAACGCTGTACATCGAAAAGCAAGGGGTTGTTGTCTTATCATCCAGAAGTAATTTTGGCCCCAACATACCGGGCAATATAGAGATGATTGCTGAAAATCTGGCCAAACTCGATCTCCCGTAAGCCACTCAGCCGCACAGCGCTACCCTTCTCCAAAAACATTCGCTTCAGCACATACTCCTCTCTGTATGCAAAGGTGAAATGGCGTTGGTCTGCACCATTAGTGCGAGAAACAATCGTGCGCTACAGCTACAGCTGTCACAGCCACAACACCGAAGTCCATTGAGCACACTCTGACACTCATACGCTTCAGTACGTGTACTTATGTTTTTCGCCTACCCTGACCCGGGTTCGTTGGTATTTTCGTCAGAAAGTCATAATACATACCGTGCTAATGAAAATGGGTTGGGCTATTGTGTGTCTGTATCCAGTATATTGCATTTGCGTCTATATTGTGATGAGTTTTCTATGCGCGTTCTGTGTGGTCCCCGAGCACTAGTAGTATACGGTAGATTAAAA
>NW_014034392.1:0-1730 GCF_001186125.1 Sphaeroforma arctica JP610
ATTTTTTTTGTTTTGGTTGCTTCTTCTCCCAAAATCCCTATTCCAGGTGCACTAAAAGGCACCGCATGTAAATGTGTAGTGCCAGGCGGAATCCGTGGCCAAGCCTGTAACTTTACGGAAAGGGAGCGTTCTCAGGCCACATCCCTTCTCGTTATCTCCGCCCCAAACGTACAGTCCACTTCTTACTTCGGCGTAAACATACCAGATGCGATTCGAGCTGACCAGCGGGACAGTGCCGGAATACAGAGTGGTGGTGTACGACGGATTGATCTCATACCAGCACTTTGATTCCCAAGTGCCGTCGTATTTCTGGTAGCGCACAGCGACATCAATCGACAAGTCACAATGATTTGTCAACTTAAAGTACTTGTTGTTCGAATTACAATCGCCACCATCGTAGCCACAGGCTCGCTTGTTACACTCGGTGTTGCACACGCCGTTTGCGTACTTGTTCATATAGTCACAGACGCTTTCGTCGCAGCAATCGCTTTCGAAAACAGAGCAGGTGTCGACGTCATTCCAGTTCCAAAAAGATCGGGAAGCGGGGACGGTTTCGTTAGCATAAGTAATTATCTCGTCCTCAGCGGGAACATCGGGAACATCGAGAGAATCGGGAACAACGGGAACAACATCGGGATGCTGTTCAGTTATCGAGTCAGTTGGAACGTTATCGTCCACGCCGGAGTCGGAACCCATGATAGGGACCTTGGCGGCGAAATTGACGCCACAAATCCCGAACAGCAAGAAGTATTTTTGCATTGTGAATTGAAATAGCAAAGTGTGACTGAACATCTGCAATGAGTGTGGCTTATATAGTAATTCGGGTGAGAAAAGAAAAAAGAAACAGGCTTTGACGAATGACGTCTGATCCGTGGACCATCCGTGGATCGGTTTGACGATTGACGTCTGATCCGTGGACTATGACCAAGGTACACATGTATATTATTTATTGAGGAGAAGTTTTAGAAGTCTTGAATCTAAAGTTCTCACTTGTACAGCAATTTGCTCACTCTGATAAAAAAGCCGATTCAATAAATTCGTCGTATGAGGACATATTTTCTGTAAATTCCTTCAGATCAAACTTCTGCAGTAGTTTACTCATGTTAAAGTAACAACGTCCAAATCTGGGGGGGGGGGAAGACTAAAACAACAGCAAAATATATATCTGCCGGCGGAACATGTGTCGTAATTTCAGAGATGGTACATATATTTCCTAAAAGCCTCGGTGTCTTGGTGTCCTGTGTTAAAACAACATTTTTTTTTAATACCAAACCATGTAACGATGTTTCACGCAAGAAAACAATAGACGATTTGAGTGTCGTCTAATAGAAACGTTCCGTGATTTGGAAATAGAGAGGAAAAAAAGCTTCAAGTCATGGTGCCGTGTGTCAAAAAAAAATTTGGATCTTGTATTTTTGCACTTTGGTTGTTAGGTCTTCTTGTGAAATATTTATTTTCTGCTCACAAGGCCGGTTTGTTTTTAAAAAACCAAGCCTGAAGGCCTCAGAGCAAACTTATGCTACAATTGCTAAAGGTAGGGTGTATTAATGTGGAGCATGAGTGTTTTGAAATAGAGATGAAAAAAAACTTCAAGTCATGGTGCGTGTGCCAAAAAAAAAAAATAGATCTTATATTTTAGGGTTCAATGGGGATAGAAAGACTCTTTGTTTTTTTAACTCTTTGGTTGATAGGTCGGTTTATTTTATAAAATCAAAAATAAAGTAAAGCCG
>NW_014034391.1:0-1730 GCF_001186125.1 Sphaeroforma arctica JP610
ATATAACCCTTCATTGCATCTCTGGCGTGGACTGGATAGTACGTACGAATAAACTCGTACTAAAGTATGCAGGATGTGCCCTATACCTGGGATTGGGTGTCGTCTTCTAAGCCGTGTGTGTGTGTGGGTGTCGTATCTAGTCGTAAAGAGCCCTTCACCAAATCGTTCGGGTGCAATTGATAGGCCGTGGGACTGTACAGCAGCATACCCTGGCGCGTCGTCAGGGACAAGTCCTGGGGTAAGCGACCATTCAGGTTCTCCTGAGAAGTGTTTTAAGTATGTATACGTGAAGTGTTTTGAGTACGTGTGCGTGTGTCTTCTACATGCATCTATAGTGGATTAAATTGTTCGGGTGCACTTGATAGGCCGTGAGACTGTACAGCAGTACACACTCGCGTGTCGATAGGGACAAGTCCTGAGGCAAGCGACCATTCAGGTTCTCCTGAGAAGTATTATAAGTATGTGTACGTGAAGTGTTTTAAGTATGTGCATGGGAAGTATTTTGAGTATGTGCACGTGAAGTGTTTTGAGCACGTGTGCGTGTGTTATCTACATGCATCGATAGTGGGATAAATTGTTCGGGTGCACTAGATAGGCCGTGTGACTGTACAGCAGCGTACACCCGCGCGTTGTAAGTGTTCGATTCTCCTAGTAAGTGATGGCAATACATGCACGTGTTTTCAACTTTGTCCAATCCTGACAACAACATAATACAGTGTACTACAAAGTCAACAAAACATGTATTGTATTGTACTGTACTACAACGTCCACAAAAAAACAGCGTACATCTGCGCGTTGTAAGGGTTCGATTCTCCTAGTAAGTGATGGCAATACATGCACGTGTGTTCGACCTTGTCCAATCCTGACAACAACACATTACAGTGTACTACAAAGTCAACGAAACATGCATTGTACTGTACTGTACTACAACGTCCACAAAACACAGCGTACACCTGCGCGTTGGAAGTGATAGATGCTCCTCGTAACTGATTGAAGTACACATCGATAGCCGTGACTAGTAGACTATTGACTTGTGTATCCAATGACAGTACCAGCACTCACTCTCCTTTCGAGACAACTGGTACAACGGCCTTCAGGCCAAATACCAATAGAATATCAATAGGTACACATGTCTTTGGGCATCTCACCAGCAGGCTGACTGGCAATCAAAGCACGCGATCAAAATCCGAGAGATGCATGACACCGCACACCCATTACTGAGCAAGACACTGCATGCACTCAATCTGTGACACTCACAAACGTCACACATAAAGCAGGTAGTAGAATTCTCCTCTAATTGCATCGATCACCGCTAAGGACAAGATCACATGCTATGTAATATATAAGTAGGAAGCTGGGCACACCTTGTGGCAGTACCAGAACGTGCTCATCTCTCGCCAGTTGGCGGATGGCATGGGTAGCACGCGATCAAACACCGCGAGTCCGTCCGCACGACGACGCGTGAGCGTTTGCAAGCAACGCGCACATCGTAGCTGTGTATGTAGTTGGGGAAGAAGGGATGAGTATTGTATTCATGTGAAAAAACCTACACACAGGGATATATGAAATTAAATAGGAACTTCTATCCTCACACACATATATATACATATATATATAGTATAATTTGTATATACTACAAATACAAATTTATATAAATATATAATTATATGAATATATATATATATACATACTTGCGTACATACATACATAAATATATACATACATATATA
>NW_014034390.1:0-1729 GCF_001186125.1 Sphaeroforma arctica JP610
TCAACCGACCCTGACATACCTTTGCTTGTAGTCTTTAAGTGTGCCATGTGCAAATATTTCTAGTGCGGCATATATTTCGGCATGTGTTGATTTAAGCTGCTGTACGGTGGTCAACGCAACTAGCTCTCCGAAGACAAACACTTCTGGGTTGTCAATGGCTTCTGCTACTATTTGTGCAAGTGCATCGCCCTGACTGACCTCTGCCTTCTTGCAAGTGCTCTCGTCTACACACAAGACAGGCATAATGGTATATCTATGTTGCTAAGCAATGTCAATTGGGTGGGGTTGAGTAATCTTTTAAATAACCTTGGGGGGTTGTGGAATTGTTCCGGTTTCTTGTCAAAGTTGTTATGTGTTACGAGTGATGACTCTCATTGTAGCTTGCAAAACGCATCATATCCTACTACATAAATAACTAAATTGCAGTTGAATTTTTTTATTATTATAGACCCTCTGCCAATAATTTCAGAGGGGGGGGGGGCGCGGGGGGAGCTATGATTATTTGTATTCAGTTTAATTCCCTTTGGGTTTTGGGCGCCCTTCACCATTTGAAACATGCCTCAAAAGTGTGATGAATACCACTTTGTACATATTTACCATTATTCAACTATTGATTCGCATGACTGTGCCCGTGATGAAGAATAGAAAACAATGTCGTATATTCAGGCACGATTTCACTTTATCGCTGTTCATCTGACATCACCGACGAGAGCCATTTTTTTAAAAGTATACATACGTACATACTGATACAAGCACACACCATACTATTTTTTTTAAACTTTGTTTCGTACGTGTATTGTTGAAAAGGTAGTAGAATAGAGAAGTTCACGTCAAATTTAGATCACAATCGGAATCACTAGTATGTCTACGTCACCAGCCATCCAACTTGGTGCTTCAGAGAAACGACAGCATGAATACTTGGAACTGGACAACGGTCTGAAAGTACTCCTTGTGAGTGACCCTAAAGCTGACAAAGCGGCGGCGGCGCTCGACGTACACGTCGGTCACCTGCACGACCCAAAGGAACTTCCTGGATTGGCTCATTTTTGTGAGCACTTACTATTCTTGGGGACTGAAAAGTATCCCAAAGAGAATGTTTTTTCAGAGGTGAGTTATTCATTTACCAACCATGCTCGCAAGGGTTCTATTCAAGCTTGTCGTAACAGCGCCTGAACATACAACACAATATATATATATATATATATATATATATATATATATATAGTATATATATATGTGTGTGTGTGTGTGTGTGTGTATGTGTTTGTGTATGTGTATGTGCATACATATATATATATATGTGTGTGTGTGTCTGTGTGTGTCTGTGTCTGTGTCTGTGTGTGTCCGTGTCTGTGTCTGTGTGTGTGTCTGTGCGCGCGTATATATATATATATATGTATGTAAATATGTATATATACATATATATATATATATATATGTGTGTGTGTGTGTGTATGTATATATATATATATATAGGTGTGTGTGAGTGTGTGTGTGTGTGTGTGTGAGTGTGAGTATTGGCAATGACATAGATATATTTCATATATATATATATATGTGTGTGTTTGAGTATTGGCAATGACATCGATACATTTCATATATATGTATATTATATATATATATCCTTATTGTGTGTGTTTGTGTTTGTGTTTGTGTTTGTGTCTATATATATATTGGTAGTGATAGTGATATATTTATATATATATGTGTGTATATATATATATGTATA
>NW_014034387.1:0-1729 GCF_001186125.1 Sphaeroforma arctica JP610
TGTATATATATATAATATATATATATATATATATATATATAGCAAACCACACCTAAACAATTTAACACAACACTGCTACCCACATGTGCCATTCATTGTGACACACAACATACACCCAATATACTGCTGCTATGCACCCATGGCGTATCTGTAATACAATGTCATGTTTTCACCTTCCACAGACTACGCGCGAGGCTACAGAGACACAAAGCCGTTCAGACACAGCCGATACGACTAAGGACACCAGGACAGACGGTAAAGGGACTGAGGACGCCAGGACAGGTGGCCCAGAGGCCGGAGTGGTGGTGCACCCCACAAAGGGTCCTGGTAGCAATATCGCAACGGTGCCTACCAATCACCACACGTCCAGAAGTACCGAACCGACGACAACAGCCGAGCGGGCCGAGACTATGTCGGGGATGGAGCATAAGCCCTCGGATTCAACCGACACGGCAGGGGCCCAGTTCCTTATTCGCTCATTTCTATTGGAGCTCGCGAGTATCGAGCACATACCATTGGATGATATAAATAGCCACACCACCTCGGCGCAGGCACCGGCAACCGGCACACTCGAGGAGCAGTTTGAACCAGACTACTACAAGCCAGCCAAAGTGCGCGAGCGCAACACGCCGAAGGAAAACAGACCGCGGCTACGCCCTTTTCTCATCCACGAGGTACGTCAGGCCGCTCTACAGTGTCTGAGTGTGTGTCTGCTGACGGAGGATGCCAAGGACACCCCACCCACAGATGGGATAACCGCTGCCACGCAGCAACCACCACATGCACAAGAAAACACACCGACGAACGGCCGTAGGTATGAACGACTGCGTGGGTGGTGTCCATACACCACAGCACACGACACAACAACCGCACGAGCGTACGAGACGCTGCTCTCTGCGTATGTGTGGCGTGTGGTGCCTGCGGTGCACGGGTGCATGCGTGGCAGTGGCCCACACCCCACACGCCACGCCGGGATCACTCAGTACCCGGGCACCAATCCAGGTGCACCCCATACGAGTACAGACAGGGCTGTGGCCAGTACTGGATTTCAGGACAATTACTGTCCTCCGCTAGTGGCCGATGACATGTCCGCACGGTCTCTGACCGTGGTTCTGGAAACGCTGATGGCGCTCGCGGGGTCGTCCGTTGTCCGTTGCCATGGCAACCACACAGCGGGGCCTGGCCCGGGCGGCCACAAAGGTACCGCAGCGACCATCTCTAGCAACACCCCGGCCACCGCCGCACCTAACTCACAGGAGAAAGGACCGCTCACACCACCACCCCAGCCGCCACAGCCACCCGTGTGTCTGTACGCGTGTGGACTCACGGCCCTCCGCCATCCACTAACCACAGCCGACACACACACACTGCACCTGCGTGCCCTGCAGTACTTGTCCACGTGCGTGTGCTTGTACCACCACACCGCAGCGCGTGCGCATTCGGAGGTGTCTGGTGTATCGGTGAGCATGTCTCTGTCCAGTGATCACCGTCGGTCTGTTTGGGTGTACCGTGGCCGTGCCGGGGCTGACCCAGGCGAAACCGGGGGATCTGATTGGTCCACGTGTGCGTGTAATTGCGTGCTGCAGACCATATATAGACTGGTGCAAGCGCTGATGGAGTACGAGCGCGTCTTGACCATGGATGGCAGCCTTCCGTTTCCTGACGACATTGCGCATACCACTCACGGCACAGATGCGGAAGAGAATGAACGACAGGCACAGTATGTTGT
>NW_014034386.1:0-1728 GCF_001186125.1 Sphaeroforma arctica JP610
AACCCAAAGCCAAAATTATAAAACCCTACATTTCGCAGGAACTCGATGCGTACAGCGAGGCCATGGTTGTGATGCAAAAGAAGGTCATCGCTGCCGTAGAGGAGGAGACAGATCTATCCGAAAACATCAAGGTGACAGAGTGGTTCGATTATACTTGTATAGATAGTTGTAATGTTAACCTGTACCGATAATTGTGTGTACTACATCTGTGTAGCTAAGTTGTCTATACAATTTAGAACATCGCACTATTAACGCAAGCAACAAGCGGCATATGCTATATTTAGAGGGGCGGTGTGTGTGTTTGATGGGGTGAAGTGTGTGTACATATACAACAATGACATATTTATGTGCAGAGTCTTTTATACCCTTATTGTTCTCTGAGTATCGTGGTTACTTTCAATTGCTCAACGGTTTCCACCACACAGTTATAGTCGTGCATTACCGCCCTGTTTTTTGGGTCTGAGGGTTTACAAAAGTCACGAGTGTTGATAACGAGTGTTGGTCAAGGGATGTTTCCTACCAATCTGAGACAGTGTGTGATGGATAGTTCCTTGGTTGTATTCACCACGTGTATTTGGTTCTAAACCCTAGACCTTAAACTCTAAACCCAACATCCCATGGCTCACATCTCAGGATTCCATGGCTTCGTTTGAGACGACCACCACATCACTTCTGGACACACTGGATGCAGCCATCTCTCTCCTCTACGCATTCGAAGACGACATGCATCTGCGATTGGTACGAGAACGGGACATCCGGCGCAAGCTTAAGTACCAAGTGAAGCAGCTCAGGAGGGTAAGTGTGTGCACACAAGCAGTTGAAGAGGGTATTCAGGTGTATTTAACAACTCAGGAGGGTACATATGTATGCATAACCAACCAGTAGGATATGTGCATGCACACAAGGGTTTGCGGGTGCATAGGAGCGAATCAGGAGAGTATATGTATGTTTATATGGAACCGAGGTAGGCATGAGCACACCAGCCAGTTCTCCACCACACTGGATTATGTTCTCCTTTTCCTGTTGATAGTACACTGACACGTGCCATGTAGTCACATCAGATACAGTGTTCTTGACGCTGATGCACATCGACAACACTCTGCTGGTTGTGAGGCTTCCACAGTGTTTACAAGGGACATGTGAATATGGCGCCTCTTTCTTCCGACACGTTCGCGATACACATGGAGATGGTCCACACTATACATTGGCATGCCCATGGACGTCTTTGTCCATAACACATGTACTGGTTGGCTGGATGCGGGTTGTTCTATCTGTCTGATGTGCTTTGTCTGAAAAGTTCTGTTGACTGTGTCACCTGCAGGAGAAACAACAGTGGGAAAGCGAGCGAGCGGGTTATAAAAACGGCGACCAACAACAGACAAGTGCCGGTGCGCACGGCAGGTGGGTGGCATTGTGTGTACATAGGGATTGGGACGTTTAGTAAACTTCGTGGAATTGAGCGATGTCAAAGGTATAAGTACCATGGTAGTGGCAAGCTATAAGGTCTGTATTAATTCACACATGTACGTGTTTTTACTTTCAGGAATTCGAACAATGATTCAATAGAGTGGTTGTATTACTACTCACCCTCGCACAACCACACGCTACGTGTCTAACAGCTCATCCATCCATGATCTATTTTAAGCAACTCGGACAATGATTCAATAGAGTGATATCTTCACTACTCACCCTCCCACAACCACACGCTACGTGTCTAACAGCTTATCC
>NW_014034385.1:0-1728 GCF_001186125.1 Sphaeroforma arctica JP610
ATGTGTGTGTGTGTCCACCTACTGGTGGTGCCTACCTCTTGGATGAGTTCGTTGTTTTAATTGGCTCGTCGTTGCGGATGCGCGTGAAGCCTCCGCTGAAGGCTGTTCTATTAGTTGCCTGCTTGCTTGATTTCTCAGTACTGAGATTAATGTTCGAATGAATACGTTTGTACGTATACGACAATCGGACAATCGATTGTACGTGTAGGACATTTGTACAAGGTTTTGTCTATGAGTGTCTTTGCTGTAGAAAATGGTTGCGATTGCGGTGCTTCGTGTGTGCCAGGGTTGATACGAGATATGTATGCAAGTGTGCGTATACTTAGGGAATGTACAAGTAGAACTATAGTACAATATTTGTACTATCGAACGCACAAATGAAACAACAGACATCAACTTACACCTACAATGGCTCGTGGGAGGAGATACCGGCACACACACCTACGCACATGCCAAGCCCCCCGCACCACCACACTCCCCACTGCCACAGTAGGCATACGCGCGCACCCACGACCATCCGATATGTCTCCCAAACCCCTAAAACCTTAACACCCTAAAATCCTAACACCATTAATGCCTACCTGTGGTGCGCATCTCTTGAACGGCTCCCTCGCCCGGTGATGCGTGCACTGCGTGTCTGCCCATGTGTGCTGTGTGTGGCCCTGTCTGTATCTGTATCTCTCCCGCGGTCCCTGTCGCTGGGCTTGGTTGCACCTGTACCCCTGTCGCCCTGTCCCCGTGACGTCACTTTAAGACCGCTTGGACCTCTGACGGATGGTTCATGCGCGGTGTTCTGGGCTTTGGTTTGCCCTCGCCCCACAACACTTCTGCAATGACCAAATCCGTAGACGCGCAGTGCAAAGGACAAACTGATAAGTCATAGTTCCGAACTGCTAAGCCTTTGTGTGGCAATGAGAGACCCTGCACTCGCACTCACCCACTGGCTACGGTGTTCTCCTGTCTACGACTAGCGTCAACACACTTTGCCATATTTGGATTAGAACCTCTTTCCATATTTGGATTAGAACAATTTGGAAGGTTGTACAAACGCGTAGAGAATATCCTACACCGCATGCCAAGTGCAACGGCGAAGCACTCACCACATACACACACACACCCATTCCACGTGCACACACACACAGCCACACACAACACACACACAACACTCAACACAACACACCCGCAACACAACCCCTAACACACACACAACCACATCACATACACAGAACTCAACCCAGACTACCACCCAGCAACTACCCATACACAACTCATCCCCATTGCCACCCACGTAGACACACACTTGGTTTTGGGTGCACCGGTCCCTGCGCCACTCTTCTCAGTCACAGCCTTAGGCGCTCGCACCACCTTCCCAGCCGCCATTTGATCGGCTAAGCGCAGCAGTTCAGCGTACGACAATTTAAATCGGACACACGCGTCTTTTTGGGGCGTGGTCGGTTTTTTGGACGTTGTTTCCTGTTTGGCCGTTGCGTCTTCATTGGACGGCCCGTGTTTTTTGGACACGGTCTGTTTCTTCGGCATTGTTTCGTTTTTGGGCAGGAATTCCTTTTTAGCCACTGATTCTTTTTTGGTATTCGTATTGGGTCCCATGCTGTGAATAGTACTCACTGGTTAGCAGAAAAATGACATTCAGATATTTTTGTAGTAAACAAGCAACTATACACAAACACAAAAATATGTACACAAATATAAGTAATTACATATATATAT
>NW_014034384.1:0-1728 GCF_001186125.1 Sphaeroforma arctica JP610
ACACACACACACACACACACACACACACACACACACACACACACACACACACACACACATATATATATATATATATATATATATATATATGTAAATATACATCTACATACATATATATATATATATACATATTCATATATATTTTATGTATATGCAGACGGTGCTTAAATTGATGTGCAGCTCGCAAACGAACGCTATATGTATGGGTTTGGAGACCTTCATGGAATCTTCTATATGTGAACGGCTATTTTGGCATATATGGAGGAGCAAGGTGGCTCACTAACAAACACACTCGACACAGACACGTGACACTGGACACTTGACACCGACACTGACCCACTAACACGATTGGTATGAATTGTACCGGCAGCTCGCTCTGATCGATGCGAAAGCAGTGGATCCTATGAAACTATGCGCTGTTTTTGATGAGTTCGAGGGCATTGATGCCCTGACGCCCCTCAGGTAGGTATATGTGTAGTTATTTATAGGTTTGTTGGTAGGTATGTGTATGGAGCGTTTACGCTAGCCTGGTGCCTAAATTTCCAATGAATGCACTTTGTAGACTGGCTTAACCGAATTGATACAATGCTGTTATGATTGCGTAGATTAAGTAGAATATCCATATATATGTATATATATATATATTGTCTACCATATATAGTTTGCCATGCTCTACATTCTTGTCATGACACAGAAGCCCTTAATAGCAACACAATCCCAATAATATACAGTTTCTACTGCCTTCCCGCCTTCTCAGTAATTGTGACACCTTTACCGTCTCAAACATCGAGGTATAATACCTCAGTATTCTTAACCGCAAATAATCCGTCCACATATACCGGCTGCAAATATATCCCCACCACAGGGAAAAAACCAAGTTTAGATTCGAACCGGTGTGTACGGCAACCCTCTATGACGACTGTTACCGTATGGTCAGGGCCTATGTGCGGCTCGGACATTCCGTCGAGGAGATACAGGAGGAATTAGATGTTAGGTAAGTCATTATTGATAGTGTTTGGTGTACCTGGCACGGGTATGTAAGGGGACGTATGTGGAAGACAAGAGGTGTGTACATATGCACTTGCATGTACCTATGCCACATGTGTTAGTGCTATGTGTAAGCCGGTACCGGGTTGCGCTCTCTCTCACTTTACACTACATGCTCCTATCTTGAGCTAAGGGTATTGCCCCAACACGTTTGCAACCTGTATAGGAGGCATCTCGGACCATATACGTTTCTGATTGGGCCTGGCAACTCAATCTGTATACTAGAGTTCCAGGCGTGTTCGGAATCGTGAGAAAATGTTTCCATCCACATACGTTGGGAATGTGTATGGATTCTATACTGAACGCAGTTTTATGGTGGACAATTTGACACGCATGTTTGTACACTCATTAGTTTGGGTGAAACTTGATGGTTTTTTCTACTTTGAGCATACCAATCCGTTAGGTGCGTTATCCCACTCAATCGGTTTACTATGTAAGCGAATTACTCCGCTACTTTATATCACAGCTTCTCTATTCCATCTTACTTTGGAGTCCACTCAAGCACAGCTTAGTTATCTCTTCCTACGAACAATTCACAACATTATGTTACCTACAAGTCGTAGTACTCTAGCTAGTCCCTCCTAGGTACTACTGTTGCGTCGATGTAAATGCTAGCTCAATGAGCAAGACTTGTTATATATATATATATATATAGATATATATATATATATATATATATAT
>NW_014034383.1:0-1727 GCF_001186125.1 Sphaeroforma arctica JP610
TATATATATCATGTACCAAGCAGGGCATTATAATCTACGATACACACTTGTAACTACGGATAACACACCATACCCCCCAGAATGAAGTAATTCCGTGCCCATACAGCCTTTACTAAATCACGCCGTCTGGCAACCGCCCCTTCTACAACAACAGTGTCGGAGCTCAGCAGTTCGTCAGGTGCACCTGTGGAGTCGCGTCTGTGTAGACTACCAGTACTCAAGGGGTTCGGCAGGTGATTGGGGCTTAACAGGTCGGAACCCACGTGATCCTGCTCCATCTTGTATGTGTGTTTCACTTTACTTGAATGATGGAGGATGTGTGTGGTGTGATGTCCGTGGCGTGCCTGTGCCTCCGGCATTCATCTACTGGTGTACAATTTTGTTATATATTTTAAATCCACGATCAAAGTATTTGCGTGTTTTTAAGTATATGTGCATATGCCTGTCTCCTCATATGTTTAGGTATATGCGGATATGCATAGATACTATTTAACAGTCGCGAGTGAGAACAGGAGCCACGTCAGGCTGATATATTCAAATACTAACTGAATACTTGTGAACCATAAACTAGTGCGCAGATAAATATCTAACAAGCAAATTTTTGTGTTTAAAAAAAAAACGTTTATCATCAGAAATAATATAACCCCCCCCCCCCCTGGACTAACGATCTAAATAATATGATTCTAAATATGTACCTTGATAAAAAATATTTCTAATACTTCTTTACCATAACCTTCTTGATACACATTTTTACTATTTATAATAACAACTATAGAGCTTGGCCTTGAAGACAGAGGGGGAAGGTCTCTAAATTATAAATAATCACGACCCTCTCCTACTTCATAGTAGTAAATTATGAGGGAGAATGGACGAGAGAGTAGAGTCCGTAGGAAAGTAGAAGACTAAATACATACTGAGCTTTCTAAAATAGACTCTAAATACGTTAAATATTTATTTATGAGTGTACCCCTTTTCTACTACAAAATGTTTAAAAAAACTTTTAAAAGACATCATTGCGTTTCCGTTCAGCGATTACGGCACAGGGGGGACTGGGGACTGGTGGTGTGTAATTCGAGTTGAAGCCTGAAGCCAAAGGTCTCTATTCTAATCTATATAGTAAAATCTCTATATGTAGTAGTATAGTATGTTATTTTTAGCACAAACCCAACTTCGTGATATTTATAACATAGTTTTGCTCCCTCGGGCTCCGAGTCCCGACATAAATAATCTGCGATTGATCATAGCCTTCTGAATCCAAAAGATTAAATAGTACAATCCTGAATTTAGCCGCTGTATGAATAATACTAAACCGACCACGATACCCCACAGTGACTAGAAGTGTATTTGTATGTCAAACAGGGAACACCTTCACGTAGGACAATAGCTGAAATGACTCAGCCAGAACGTCAAAGCCTCGTTATATCTGTAACGAGTGCGAAGTCATTACCCAATGTTGATCCCAAAACGGATGTGCGTTTAGAAGTGTCTGTGGGCAAGTTGAAGGCCAGGAGCTTGCCTGCACGCACGGATAAGCAGAAGATCGTGAAATGGGAATTTCTCTGGAAAGATTATCCCAATGCGAATGAAACTAGCTGTGTTATCAAGGTCAAGAAGCACAACCAGTTCACTGGCTACAGTCTAGTAGGCAGCGCCGTTATTCCCTTGAAGGTGAGAATGACGCACGAACCTTTACACATATCGTATATTTAGTCATATCTATATACCCG
>NW_014034382.1:0-1726 GCF_001186125.1 Sphaeroforma arctica JP610
TATCAGTAAAACATTTTTCGACTACCAAGCAAAGACAAAGTTTCGTCCATAGTTTGTTTCTCCGCATTTACCAATCGATTTTACCTATCGATATTTAGCCATTGTACGAAAAATCGCATTTGTATTTTCACCGACAAAGATATGATCATTTCTCCCGACATGTCGTGCGCATAGAGGGCTGGCACGAACGACCGAGGCGTAGACAAGGCATTGTACCAAGCAACATGTGTGGTCTATAAAGCGCCAACCACACGCCCACTCCATGCGCTCTGCTCTATGCGATACAAACCTGTCCTTTAACGGATTGAATAATTCTCAAAAAACGCAACCACTAGACACAAACCATAGGGACGGGAAGCACGAAGGATGTGAATTACGGTACACATGCGATGTCCACCTTTGTGCGGGAGTCCGCAATGCCGTTTACCAACACACCATGCACTTCAAATTGGAGATTCTATACAACTCAACAACTCAATACTCAAACAAATCAGTCACCGCCTGTATACATTGATTCAAACGAGCACATACAGCCACCACACAACACTCTAATAAAACAGTCACCGCCTGTACACACTAAGGCCAAAGATACGTCTGAGGTCTAAAGACGTGCGCTAAGCAACCGTGGACCATACCATCATCCGGCGGATACAGCCACCACGCTCACTGACTCGTGCATCCCACACAGAGATCTGCTGCCTCTCGGTAACGCAGATTAACGGATCACGCGAGGCATCCAGATCGATATAGGTGAGTGCGTGGATGGGAAGTTCGGCGTATAACGACCTCGTGAGCTTGTCGTCTTGGTATATGTTTATGGACCGTTGGTGCTGAAGCGCTGTGGTGAGCTGTATGGGGTGTGTGCAGGACACGATGGAGGGTTAATTGGCGAGGGAGAATATGGGACTAAAGACGGAGTTTCGTATCCCGTGCACGTGTATGTTTTGGTGTATGATATAGATTGCATATTGCTTCTTCGTGGAACTCTATTAAGCTATAGTTAGTATTGATTCCAACGGATTCAAAACTGGGTACTGAAGCTTGAAATTAATATTTGGACGTGTGTATTTTGTATTCTGTGTGTTCAAGGATGAGTTTGTACCTGTGCACTTTTTGCGAATAAATTGATTGTATATCGATACCCGTACAAATGGGTGTATATAAACATTTATAGAAATGAGATGATAACTTTGAGCACACTTCAAGGTTATAGGTGCATGTATTTAGGAATGCACACAACACTATAGAAGCGATACATATGCCACATAACATGCTCTGTTACTGAACGCATATATATATATATGTATATATACGTAATCTCACTGATATACATACTAGTTGCCAGAAATCAACAAACGCACGTATATCCAAGATTATACTCAACAAATAGCACACAAAGAAACCTAATGAGCGAGCGTATGATGAAACTTGAAAAAAATCATTCAGAATAGAACTAATCGAAATGAGGAAAAAATCATACAGAAATACCTATGTAACAATCTAACTGTTTATGTACACAAAAATGCAAGTATCTAGATAAATCATATATACATACGATCACTACATATTCAAAAAAAAACGGAAAAATTAAGTCTACAATGATTCTATTTCAACACATATATTGATATATAAACTACTGTACATAAACTAATGAGCCTATATCTATATATGTACATTGTACACGTATATGAATATATATATTGTATATAATTATATCTATCTATTT
>NW_014034381.1:0-1725 GCF_001186125.1 Sphaeroforma arctica JP610
TATATATGCATGCTTACATTCACACACACATACATACATACATACATATATACATACATACGTACGTACATACATACATATATGTACGTATGTATGTATGTATGTATATATGCATGTACGCATGTATGTATGTATACATATTTATATATATACATAAAAATATATATATGTGTCTGTGTGTGTGTGCGCGCGTGTGTGTGTGTGCGTGTGTGTGTGTCTGTGTCTGTGTATATATATATTATATATATATATATATATATATATATATATATATGGCATTTTACGACGCACGATAAAAGGACACAAACAAGCTGTCAATCGTGAACGCACAGGTAAGGGATCATCATCCGATAGAGTATGCCGATTGGTAGTCGAACGCAGTGGACAATCCAACGCCAATGCGTACTAGAACATGAGCGCACAGATAGCTTCGCCACGTCCACGTCCACACCGCTGGGATACGGACGTTTACAGGCGGGATGTCAGACAGCAGTAGCATTCTATTAATAGGACGTACTCCCGGCTATTCATAGAATACACTCACGGATGCAGATCGTAAAAAGGTCTCCATCTCAGGATAGACAATTTCCAAGACCAAATCGCCCGCGCCGTTCCTCTCGCACGACATACCACACTATCTTTTTGATCGTACAATGAATATCATTCTTAACCACAACGTACGCGACGAACACGTGCTTCTCCGCCAATTGATCTCTCAGCGCATCACCGTGCACCTGAGCCACACAGTTCAGCTCAACGACACAAGCCCATGGGGATGTGGACACATACACTACACGCAGACAAACACACACACACACACACCCACACACCCACACTATACGTGAACACTTAAGACCCACAGCACACATGCATACCTTGATCTTGGGATGAATGACCTTCACCACAACATCACGTGAGCTGAAGGCGTGCTTCGCCACCATCTCCTCTCGCAGCACAGCCCGGTGTACCTGAGCCACACACCCACTGCCCAACGGCTCAGCGTCAAAGGACTCGAATATCTCACTGAACGGTGTGGCTAGCGTCTCGTCAATCATACGGCGTGTGTGTCGCATGGAGTGTGCCTAGAAGTGTGTGTGGCATAGGGTATACGTATGTGAGAGATAGGTGGAAGTCACGTGGTGTGTGATACAGACTCTGTGTAAATGACGCTATACGCACGCGTGGGAGAATGACGTACGCCAGGTAAAATACGCCTATAAAAGGATGCATGTCATCAGGATTCGTGAGAAGAGTGTGTGCGGTCATGCCAACCAGAAAATAGGCATGTGGTTGGGATGCATGCGCGAATGCTAGTCATACAGAACGCAGGGGCTATGCGAGTGTGAATGACTTTATTTGTATGGGATAACGGGTGCGAGGCGATACTGGTGGCTACTTGTATGTGCAGAAGAGTACGTGGGTGGTATGAAGCTAATACGTGCAAAGGAATGGTGCATTGGCTTGTACGGATTGTTTTGTGGGCAGTACAGCAGTGTGGTGATATACATCGGAGAAAGACCGCTGAATGTGGAAAGGGGAGAGGTGTTGGATGATTTGACTGAGACACCGACCTCAGTGGCAACACGACACATACGCGCCATATCTTCAAGCCTGGCATATCCACACGAGGCTGAAAACTTTGAATACCAACACGCATCGGTGGACAAAGTGAAAGCTACCCACATATATGCACTCTGATATAATTATACATAAATCTATCTATAT
>NW_014034380.1:0-1725 GCF_001186125.1 Sphaeroforma arctica JP610
ATATATATGTATATGTGTGTGTGCGTCGGCGTACTCTCTCTTGTCAAACGTCCTTTAGGCGTCGCGCCAAGTAAGGGGTTCTACTTTTTTCTTGCTCAATTATACATCTTGAATATTTTCTATAAACGTTCAGGTATATGATTGGGTATCACACAAAACCGTTTGTATCTGGAAGAAGGAGCAGGATAAGCTAAAAGCGAAGAGACTAACACATAATTCCGGTCCGAGGGCTCCAGTTGTACTTGACGCGGAGTCTCAAGCCAGCCCAACGGTTGAGGCTCCGCACTGCCAGTCATACACTACATTTACGGAAGCCACTACACCTACCAAAGCCAAGACTGTGGCTCGTACAAACTCTGATACCACTCTAACGACTACGCCCGTGTCGCCTAAAGCACAGCGCTCGGTGAGCGATAACTTGAAATCGCACACAAGTGCTTCGGCAGCTCTTGAGGGGGCTAGGGAACCAACGGTGATAGGAGGTGCCATGTACGCGTCTAGCACACTATCAAGCGATCCCCATGCGAGAATTACTCTGACTAAACCTAGTGCTATAACACCTCAGTGGCCGAAGACAACCCCGATACCCCACTCAAGAGTAGAAACCAGCTCCTTTGTGCGTAAAGATGTACACAAACTACAAGCAAACATAATCGAGGACGTGGTATTGGATGGATCGGGATCCGACACTACATCCGTAGCAAACTTTTATAAACAATATAACCAGCGCATAAACCCTGATGCTCCTGATAAGAAGCCAGAGGGTATCAACCTGTCGGCGAAAGGCCACCCTAGAATCACCGCGAACCCGAACGCGGCTGCTGATACCAACACGCATACCCAGCAATATGTTGACCTAGATTTGGTCACGGAAACGAGTGAACATGTGCCGGTCAAAAGTGCGGGCTCTGACGGAAGTGTACGCACACCCTCACCCATACGTACCAGCCGGCAAGGCAGACACAGGCGAATTATCAGCGACAGCGATGACTACGGGGATGCAACGAAACGAACACTACAGAACGATGGAGGGGAATCGAAACGCCACAAGCACAGCAAGAGCGGAAGCCCACGGGCGAGTGTATTACCGGGTGTAGGGATCACGACGGACAACGCAGCAACCACGGCACGGTCACGTACAAGTACACAGCCCAGTGTGCAGTCAGACCCTCTCCCGGCACCAGCGTCTTTTGTAAAGAAACAGGCGCCTGGGGAGACACCCAGGCCGCTTGTGAGCCGTGGGGAGTGTGTGGATATCACCCAGAATGATGACCAAGACCTATCGACAGAGCGGGCAGCTGGTGTAACAGGGATGTTGGTGAGTTCGCAACCCAGAGTACCAGCTACTAGAACGAGTGCCAGACCACTGACAACCACAGTCAAAGACGTGCTTAGCAGTACGAGCGGCTCTAAGAGTTTGGAGAGCGGCATCTCTGCAGGTTCGTTAGAAGACACTGTATCCGGTACTAAAGACAGCGCTGTAGCAACACGAGATACAAGGGAAGAGACTATGGATGAGACAGGCCATCACGGTATGAAATGCAGTGTTGGTATAACGGGACCGCTTCTTTGGCACAGTTGCACTGGCCGCATGTGTTCGAAGGCACACGGGTGCAAGTTCACTTCAAAATCATGATTAGCCTTTTCGCGACTTGTCTTCTGATGTGCAGTTGTATGATCATGTGCGAATTTAGCAAACTATATATAAATATATATATAGATAGT
>NW_014034379.1:0-1725 GCF_001186125.1 Sphaeroforma arctica JP610
ACACACACACTATATATATATATATATATATATATATATATACATACATTTATACATATATTTGTATATACACATATATATATGTGTGTTATATATATATATATATATATATACAAAGTGGTGTTTATTTTAAAGAGACAATAGGTCTGATGCTGAGGTCGTTCCCGCGGGAGTTTCATCACTGAAGTTCTCCGACGATCAGGCCCAACTCACCGAATTGAAACACATCAATGTCAAGTGTGGCGCTGCCATCGCTATTGCCGGAGGACGACAGTGGTGAAACTCCCACGAGAATCACCAGAGTATCGAACTTATTATACGCCCATTCATAAAAAAACGGCACGACTTTATATACATTATTTATATACATAAACATATGCGTGTGTGTGTGTGTTTGTAAGGTATATGTATATATGTATATATATATATATATGCATGTATATATATACATATAAATACATACGTAATTATATATATATTTATATATACATACATATATATATATATATATATGTATATACATATGTATATACATACATACATACATACATGCATATACATAAATGCTAAGTAAACAACACACTGACTGAGGGACAGTTCATACAAAGACAGAGAATGAAGTATATATAACGTCAGGGGTAACAAAGGTAGACATGATTTTCGAGGCAAGCGAGGGCGACCACAAGAAGAGCCGCAGTTGAACTACGACTGACAATAATGGCCTGTGACAAACGCAGACATTGCATCTCCGATACGAATTTACATATTAGTTTAGACCACAATTCATGTCCCGTTTTCGTTCCAATATGCTTGTACTGATGTCCTTTTTGTTTATGTTTATTCTGACGCAGAAGTAGGATGAAAGACACACTTCTCATACACACTTCTCATACCTTACGGATATTACAAAAGACTTCGCATACACAATCTCCTCACCTCAACCGCAAGCATCGGGGCCTACAACTATAACCACCTACTTAGCACTGCGCAGCCACGCACCATAGTACAACTACACACACAGGACAATCCAATACGCTACCATTGAGGAGACTATAACACACAGATAACACACCCAACTCATCACACTCAGTATCTCACCTGTACGCATCGGGGCCTACGACTATATCCACCTGCTTGCCACTGCTCAGCAACGACTCCTTCAGCCGTTCCGCCATGCATCCCAGCACAGCTACTTTGATGCTGTCCTTCTTACGCTTACGCTTCATACTGCGGAAGTAGTCTAAGCGTGACCAGATTTTGCCCTCCGCCCCCTCGCGGATAGCACAGGTCATGATGAAGATGACGTTGGCGCTGGTGGGGTTGGGGTGTATTGCCGTGAGTGGACGTGAGTACAGATAACGCGTATGTTGGTAAGTACATAGCAGTGTTCCCTATTGCATTTGCATTGCCAATAGTGTTGTGTATGGTAAAATATGACCTATGTCTGAGCCGAATGTCTGACATCGAGATGTTTTTAAATATCCATATGTGAGCGGTCCTCTGCGCTTAGGCTGCGCCGGGTAAGCCTTACGCAGCGCGCCATCGATAATGTAATGTTAACCAAAGCATAGGTTGAATATATAAAATCATGTTTGTGCGAGTAATTTTAACAATACTATTGTATATATATATATATATAGATATATAGATATATAATAATATATATACATAATAATATACATAATAATATATATATATATATATATAATAATACATATACATATA
>NW_014034378.1:0-1724 GCF_001186125.1 Sphaeroforma arctica JP610
CACACACACACACACACACACACACACACACACACACACACACACACACACACACACACACACACACACACACACACACATATATATATATATATATACACTGGTGTTTGTATATTAGTGTGAATTTCACAGTATGCTTGATTAAGATTATTGCTTTAATTAATTATATATATTGGTAAGTTGCCAGACAAGTGTGCTTGAAAACAACAGACACAAATATTTTCTAATATTATTTCGGTACAAAAGGAACTAAAAGCACAAAGTACGATAAGTAGTATAATCGTATTTTTAATATCTACACCGTCGCTAATACATGTAAAGATGGACAAATCCATACGCGTCAGTACTTTAACACTCGCGCCAATCACGCTCATTTCAGTGTGATGCTACCCAATTTTAGATCAAATTATCAGATTTTCAACAGCAAAGACATATGTAGTATTCTCCCGACATGAGTGTGTTGATGTAGTTCTCAAGTTGTGAGCAAATTTTGTGTTGAAAGTGCGTTCCGGTACAGATATATATGTACATATGTTCTTTATATGTTTTGTATATATTGTTATATATCTAGATAATATATGCGTATGTTCTATATATGTACATATATATTATATTATTATGCATTTATATTATATATGCATATGTATACAATATATTTCATATGTTATTATCTATTTAAAATGTATATATTCTGAATATATTTCATATATTATTATATATTTATATTATATATACATATATTGTTTATCTATTTGCAGCGCATGGGCAGATCTGGATTTGAATAGAGACAGTAGGATGGTTCTTCTTTTTCCAGTATTCCTATCTGTATGTTCGTACATTGTCGAAAATTCTGCATATATTTACATCCACACGTTCTGCATATATGTGTATCCACTCGTTCTGCATATATGTATATCCACACGTGTATAGGTAAGTGCATTTAAACATCAAAATAGCGCACATGCAATATTTTTGAGATACCAAAGATGCCCGATTATGAAGATGTAAGCCAAAGTGTCAATTTCAAATTTTATATATGAACGAATCGTAGACCAGAAATAGCTTCTATAGCTTTCGAATATCAATTTCTACATACCGCGCATGGGGTTTTTTCCAAACTATAAAAAGTCTCCGACATTGGAGATGAAAGCCGAAACGGAGAATCCAAATTTTATATATCAATTGTTCGCAGTCGATCGAGCAACAGCTTGTTCAACGTTCGAGGATCAATTTGCAAGATCCTGTTGATTAGAAACGGAGTACAGTTTTGTGTATATTACTATTGACTTAGGCATAGCATATATCATGTATTAAACACGCGAGCAATGAATATTAGTATCGAAACAGTCTCAGATGCCAAGCACCACATAGCATCGATCGGAACTAATCAAATACGTTCAACGTTGAACAGTATTCGTACACAGGCATTTGACTAACAGCACGTACATTGCAATTTCAGAATTCAAAGAACAACAAAGGATAGCCGAGAAACAGCTGGTACAGATTCCCAGTGATGAGAGCTTTCAACAGTTGATGGAAGGGATGGATGAGGAAAAGTTCTCCGTCGCCAAATCTATAAATAGCTTGGAGTCGACGTACCAAAATCTGCAGAAGGTAGCAATATGTTTCAGATATCGTGGTCTGGACGCACACGCACATACTGTTGATCGAGCACAAACTAACACACACATGTAATTACGTATACAGATCTTGATATATATATA
>NW_014034377.1:0-1724 GCF_001186125.1 Sphaeroforma arctica JP610
TATACATGCGTGTGTGTGTTTGTTTATGTTTGTGTGTGTGTGTATGTGTATGTTTGTGTGTGTTTCTGTTTTTTTGTGTATGGAGTTTCTGAACTACCGGTCTTGTAGTAGTTAACATCGCTACTTTGGGGTGGATGAGCGTGGTTATGTGGGTGTGGCCGTACTTGTTCTTATTACACATGTGATGATAACTATGATATGTATATCTACCACACACTCTAGCACACACTATTACAAATCAATATATGGCCGTGCAAAGTGATTTTTATGCCATGGAGTTTCGTGCGTATGTCTGTATGACTGATGATTGTCAGAGAATCCCCATAGGTTTCGTCCTTAACATCTGACATATACTTAGGGCAATTGTCTGCCATATATTCTCTATTCTCTTTATAAAAACTAATTCTAAGTTTTGAAACTCAAATCAAAAAACCCTAAATTCCAATACGTTGTCACTGTTTTCGGTGTGTGCTTGTAGTTGCGCAGATGGACTGGCTGACTCGGATGACGACCTGAACTTCTCGTTCTCGAACAAACTGGATCTCTCAAATCTCAACGAAAGCAAGCTGCCCAATAAAGAACTGTTTAACCTGTCGTCACCAAAACGAGTCGAAGAGAAAGTGTACAGGATGGAATTCAACTACGATAACACCGGCAGGAGGGCTAGCAGCGCAGCCGAGGTGTGTTGTATTGCAGTGTAGTGTAGTGTAGTGTGTATGTGTGGTAGAGACCGCTGTATTTAATTGGTTAGAGTGGTACATGCCAATCAGGTCTTGTGCTGTCACACAGGTTTATTCTCGAGACGTGTTGCATTGCCCAGGTAACATCTTGTGCACAAGCATGGGCAATCAGACCCTCTGTTGTACCTTAGGGCATCTCTATTATATACGTGTTGTGCTGGACACTTGTACGTCGACAGTATATTGGCATAGCATGGGATAGACAAGTGAAGTTCTATGCTGGTCCGTGTGGTATAACTAGAGTAGTTTGAACCACACGTGCAAACTAAGGGTAAATACACTGTCAGTTTGGTATGGACGATAGCTGTCCAAATGTGTGCTGGTACCGTGATCAGATATAGAAATTAGGTTGGGCTGCAGCAGATTTGGAGACAGTATTTGTCAATGTGGATGTGGATGTGCGATCTCAAAATTCAGAGGAATGGTATATAATTAAATCACCACTGTTGTATTGGATCTGATTGGCCGTTGGAGGTCTGTTTAAAACTATACGGTGTCTATATGGCATTCGAGTGACGCGCCTTTATGCTCGAGCGTGTGCTATCGCGTATCTGAACCAAATTTTTGGTTTTTCATGTCTGAGTTGTTCATATACCTGTTTCTGGGCAGTACACATAAGCCAATACAAACATCACACAACCCTTATCTACACTTTTCTGGCCCAGCAGTCAATCCATCTCATTCTCAACGACCCAAAACTCCCCTTATCCGAAATCCAACCCGAAACCTAAAACTTGATTCTAAATACTAAAACTTAAATCCCACCAGCGGTGTATGGACACCAGTCTCTGGCTGAAATGTTCGAGCTTTAACTTCCAGAAAAAGTCATTGCATGGCCTTATAGTGGTGCGCAAAGTAGACCCCGAACGACGAGTCACAGTGAGATATACCATAGACGACTGGAAGGTATGGTAGGCCATTCATGCCGTGTACACTTGTCCACTTGTTCCAGATGTATGTATGTATATATATATCTTTATATAT
>NW_014034376.1:0-1724 GCF_001186125.1 Sphaeroforma arctica JP610
TATATGTGTGTGTGTGTGTGTGTGTGTATGTATGTATGTATCTGTGTGTGTGTGTGTGAGTGTGAGTGTGTACTCATGCATATTCGATCATCCTGTGTGCAGGTGAATGAGGAAGGCGTCCCGTTACCGAGCGACTCCCCCCTTTCTTCCCCAGGAAAAAACTCCAACACCCCTACCCGCCAGAGCAGAGACAAGGTCCAGGACAGTCCAGTCAACCCCCCAGACGCCAGAGACCGGGGTGTACAACACAGATCAGGTATCAACAATCACCTGCCCATGGGTACCAGGGACTTGTCCGAAAGCCTGGATGCGTTGCTGGGCAATAAGGACTCGGAAATCGCTGACCTGACCGATGAGGTGGCGGATATGCAGGAGGAGTTGGCCGAGATGCGCCACAAGTATGCCGAGCTAAAAATAGATTTGAAGACCGAGCAGGATATCTCGGATCGGGAGAGGAAGCGTATACAAGCCTTGGGTATGTGTTGGGTCGGATCGGTGGCCTGGGTCAAGCTCGAGATTAGGGTTTGGCTGTAGAAGTAGTATAGCGGTATATGCATAGGGGCGATTCGTTGTACCACGTCAGAAAATCGTTGTACCACGTCTTACAGTGTATGAATACGAGTTCATGGGTGATAGACTAGTAACTTAAATTATATTAATTATACTGTATTGCTTGTCTGCACGCAGTGATCAAAAATCAGGAAACTCAGGCGGACTATCAGGATTTGAACACCCGATTTGAAGACGCGCAGGTGATCCTCTCGCGCAAAGAAATGGAAATCAAGGAAGCGCTTGAAGCCAATGTTGATCTGAAGAATGACATAGAGAAACTGGAAGAAGACGCAGATGCGCATGAGGATTTTCTGAGGTACGTTTGTTGGTGTGTGTGGAGGGGGGCGGGGTATGAGTGTGAGTGTGTGGGGGGGGTGTGCTTCTGGGTGTATGAATGGAGGTGTGAGCAGACGTACGCACGCCGGTATTATCGAGGATGGCTCGGAATGGTAGATGGTATGTGTATGCTCAATACGTGTTCTGGCTGCTAGCACTGCATGTACACTCACCTTCTGCAGGGTTTTAGGAATTTAGGATTGGATACACAAGAGGTTTTAGGATTTTAGGGGTTTAGGATTGGATACAGCTTTGCGCAGAGTAGTCTGATATCACTTTCACATGTACCACCTAGTTTTCAAGATATGCTCTGCATGTGACACGTCTAACTGTTATCACTGACAGGGAGCTGGACGATCTAAAACGCGATCTAGACGACAGAGACGATCGCATCGAGGACCTTGAACAAGACCTTCGCGAGGTAAGATTATATAAATATATATATATATGTGTGTGTGTGTGTGTGTGTGTGTGTGTCTCCGGGTGTGTGTGTGTGTGCGTGTTTACATCACGAAGCAG
This sequence comes from Sphaeroforma arctica JP610, assembly GCF_001186125.1. Taxonomy (NCBI): domain Eukaryota; class Ichthyosporea; order Ichthyophonida; genus Sphaeroforma; species Sphaeroforma arctica. Next base: position 1,408 of record NW_014034376.1, read on the forward strand.
TTTTGCGTACAATTCATATGTCATGCATGCACATACACACTGCACCACAGGCGAATGAAAAGCTTGACGATGCTGCGAGACTGGCCATAGAGAAGGCGGCACTGATTGCCGAAATTGCAGTGTTTACGGAACACAAACAGAACGCCGAAGAGGAAAATGAGAAGTTGCAAACCAAAATCGAGAACTTCGAGGAGACTGAGCAAGAACTTAAAAAAGAGGTGTGCAAGTGTGCAGTTGGCTCAATTTTAAAGCAGAAGCTTAAATCAGTATATATATATATATATATATATATGTGTGTGTGTGTGTATATGTATATG
>NW_014034375.1:0-1724 GCF_001186125.1 Sphaeroforma arctica JP610
TAGCATAGAAATACACGACACAGACAGAGAACACACACACACACATATATATATATATATATATATATATATATATAAATACATATATAAGTATATCACGCACTCAACTGCGCTTGCTTGGGGAGTGGTATGTACATCGATACATATCACCCACTCACCTTTGCTTGTTTTGGGCGTGATTGGTCGCTTTGGCATTGCTGGTTTCTGAGGAATGTTGGGACGGTCATCCGATGTAATGGATACGTTGCTGTTTTGTTTGCGATGCACAGGCGGGGGCGGTTTGCGTCCAGTTGGTGTCACTAATAATAGAATGACGGATAGGTATACATTCAGAGCTCAACCTATTCACAGACCGATAGAAAGTGGCACATACACTTGAAATGAAAGTATTCGATATACATTGGGGGGGGTATATATCCAGAGCTAAACTATTAATAGATTAACAGGTGGGTATGTATTTAATCCAAGTCTACTGATATTACCATAAGCAGGTATAGTATTCCTCTGACAGCCCAAACCCTAAAACAGATACACAACTCAGTATAACGTTGGCCCTCGTAGTTGTTGGGCGTGGCCGAGTGCTTAGTAAACAAGGTAGGGTATAGGGTGTAGGGTTTATGCGGGTATAATTGGAGTGAGGCACATATACTATTGCATGGATCGTCAATAGCTGTCATAGGGCACTTAGGATACATATGAAGCATACGTTTACAAGAGGATGTATATGAATGCGCATATGTTAAAATAAAGAGAAACTATATGAATACGTAGACGTGTACAAGACCTCGTCAACGCTTCACCCTCCTCTGAGTATGCCTATTAGCAGTCTATTTGGCGCATGCTGCCCGCCTGCCAGTGGCTGTCCCTGGGTGGGGACGGGGGTGCATCTTTGTCCTTTTATTTGGGCTTTACAAGCCACCCTCGAAGCTATATAATATCCTCGGTTGCACCTATACACATACTTACATAGACGTATATGTCCACACACACATACGCCTGTACTTGACCTACCTGCCGCATGTATATCCGCATCAGATCCCACACTGGTCGTCTGCTTGTGGCTGCCCTTGGGCGGGGGCGGGGGTGCACCTTTGCCCTTTAATTTGGGCCTGGCGACTTGATTGGGAGAGGGGGAGGGCGATACAAGTGGCGATGTTCCTCCACTACGATGCCCTGAGGCAGGCCTGTGTGACAGTTGTGGATGTGCAATGTTCGGTACTTTTTGAGGGTAGTCTATTTATAGCACCTAGGACTTGCATGGGGCAGTTGTGAGGGTGGCAGACCTAACCGATGATCTCATACTACACTGCGCTCAGGCAGGTCCGCCGTGATTGTACAAAGTTCGGTACCCTTAAAAGATATCTATTTATAGCACATACTCTCGAATAGAGACGATTGCGAGGTTTGACCTAAATAGCGATGGTCCCATACGGCGCTACAAAGTGGCGGGACTGTGGAAAACTGTGTAATGTTCGGTACTTTTGGTTGAGATTATATCTTTAGCACACAATCACATGCCACACCGAGGCGGGTGTGTAGGAGACCTACGGGATGACAAATACTCGATGTGTGCCTATGGCGTAAGACATACCAGTGAATACACTGGCAGTGGTATCTGCATATATATGTGTCTTTGTAATCGAAATGGTGCCTTCCTGAAATGATGTATTGACATACGAAATACAACACACACACACACACACACACACAATATATATATATAT
>NW_014034374.1:0-1723 GCF_001186125.1 Sphaeroforma arctica JP610
TATATATATATAATATATATATATATATATATATATATAATATATATATATATATATATATATATATATATATATATATATATATATATATATATATATATATATATATATATATATATATATATATATATATCAAAAAACTATAGTACCATGTGCATATGTGTGTAAATATGCATTTCCAACTACTACCCGGGCACTCACCTGTACATCTGGGAGTTGTGTGAGCTGTCAAGCGGGGCAGGTCACAATATAGGCCAAAGCTTCACTTGACATCTTCATTGGATGCTCAGTATCCGTGTCCGCCCTGATCACTTCAGCCGTACGGTTCCTATAGTTCCAAGTACCCCTGTGTCGATTTTGTTGTGGCTTGATCGCAATAGTGTCCAATTTGGTGATATCACGGTAACCTCCTTCGACTGACTTTAAATTCGCAGGTTTAACTTTAATTGCAGTTTTTGCCAACGTTTGAATCCTGGATAAGTTGTGTGCCCCGTAGGTCACGACTATGAACGCTACTACCGCACATATCAGTACACGCGACTGTCGCCACAAACTGTAGCACCTCATGTTCAGAGACACCCCATGCAACGGTAACAGGTATAAGGTACTCGGCCCTCTAGAGAGGACTACATGTGTACCTTTGTTCACTTCCAAAGACAGTAAAAGATAAATACTGGCCGAATCTCTTTATACATACGTAAAATATTGTCTATTTACGGCCTCACACTACTCTACTGTGTCTCTCTCCCACTCTCTCTCATACACAGCCTCCCTGTCCTCAGTCCTCACAGTGCACTTCAGGCTCCAGGAGTCCAGGTAGTCGTATAGTACAGCCTGTACAGGCCCAGGGCCAGGCCCAGGGCCCAGGGAGGCAAAATCTGAAACTATAGCTTCCTTTGTAAAAACAAAAACACAGAAACCTGAAGCCAAAAAAAATACTCAAGCTCAACAACCAATTACGAACAGGAGATACGACTGGAGTAATGAATATAGAAATGATGTATCGAATGACGACCGTAGCTGTATTTTTACTACCAATAGCTACAGATTTTATTAGTGCGTAGTCTATTTTGATTGATGGAACATTTTTTTCCTCTCCTGTAAAATGGCTAGATTCAGGCACAACTGCAAAGTCTGCTAACCCTAAACGAGGAGTTGAAAACTGCGCAGATACGGTAACGGAGGTCGGAGATTCCCCCTTCTTCAATCTTCTTCGTATCTGATGTGCATACGTCTGCATGTCTTGCAACTGCCCAACTAATAGGCTATGAGCTGCTAATAAGCATAGGGCTCTATAGTCTACATGTCTTTTTCGGATAGATCATAGATGTCAAGCATACTGTGTCCATAGTGAGAAGGCAACACCAACAGTACCTATTCCTAGCTTTTAGCCTCGATTGCTGGTTTGCCTATGAACGTCACGCACTCAGAAAGGGCCCATTTAGGGCAGTGTATGAAATCACATTCAGATACGGAGTATCTTACCGGAATATATATATACAGATAACGAGATTGGTACTATCGCATCGCTACTATGTGGGAACTGTGGCAGACTGTGAATATAACTTTGGCAGGTATGTGTATTGCTTTTGTTGTAAGGTGAGTCTAGCTGTGTTATGCTTGTACCTGTGGTTTCATATGTAAATATACATTGATATGTGAACTCACAAGTATAACATTTGCATATATACGTTGGTTTATTCATAACTGTGGATTCATATAT
>NW_014034373.1:0-1723 GCF_001186125.1 Sphaeroforma arctica JP610
GTGTGTTGTGTATGTATACATGTATACATAACAACGCCATTACAATAATTTGTCTGTATGCTTGTGATTATCTCTGTTAATAGGGTTTAGTTGTCGGTAACGGTGATAATAGGGGAAAGGTGTTCCTATCTCATGTCCATAAATCGTCGTGATTACAGTCTTTTCAATATTAGAGCATCATTTGATCTAGTCATCGATAGATAGACAGTCTCTATCATGGATGGCCGGGGGGCGCGCGGCTGGAATGGGGGGGGAAGAAACGAGAACAGCTACAACAGCAACAACAACAACAATAACAACAACAATATGAAGGGTGCTCACCATGGAAACAACAACAGCAACCACCCCAACAACGACAGTAAACCGCATATGAATGGAAATGGAAATGGAAATGAGAGGAATACATTTGGCGGAAGGGACGGCAATAGCAATAACAATACTAACATGCACCCCAACAGTAATATGGGAGGGAATATGAGACCCATGAATAGGGACAACAACCCCCCTGGCAACAAATTCAATGAGAATGCCAATGCCAATATGAATGCTATTCCGAACACCAGAACCCAGTATACAGGCAGAGATGGCAACAATAATAGAGACAGGAACGGTAACTGGAATAGTAATGGGCCTAATAATGGGCCTAATGCACAGCAGCCGTCGTGGTCAGATACAAATGCACCCAGGGATCCCAGGGCAGGCAATGATCCACGCTTATATAACGGTGTGAACCGCGGAAATAGCAATACCAACCCCCACTTCAATACTAATAACAACAATAACAACAACAACAACAACAACAATGGCGGTAGTAATAACGATAGGAGTAGAGGCCGTGATGATATGGGGAGGGGTGATGGGGCTGGTCGGGGGGGTGCATTAGGTCGTGTTGATACCAGCGGTAGGGGGAATGGTGGTAGGTATAACGCCACGGATAACAATAGAATGTCAATGAACGAACGTCCGAGGGACAGAGATATGGAACGTGACAGAGATACACGAGATATGAGAGATGCGAGAGGCAAGCCTCGAGACAAAGAAGCGCTCGATCGGTCGCATTCACAGTCCAATCGACCGGGTCATGGGGGTGAAGCACCTATGGGTACTGGTAACCCGTACAAGGTGTTTATAGGGAACCTGGACAAGTCAACTACCAGACAGATGCTCAAGGAGCAGTTTGAAGTGCATGGAAGGGTGGTGGAATGTTCGGTACATGATGTGTATGGGTTTGTGGAGTACAATACCACACAAGCTGCAACAATGGCTATACAGAAGGAGAACGGGCGATATCTGGGCAAGTCACGCATAGGTATATTTACAGGAGTATATATACATACAGATAAAACTATGTCTATATATTTATTATACATGTACATATATATATATATATATAAATATATACGTATACATATACATATGAATATATATGTCCGTGTGTGTATATGAATGTCTGATATATATATATATATATATATGTGCGTGTATAATGAATATATGTGTATGTTTATACATGTACATGTGTCTATCTAAATTGGTACGTGAATACATTAAGCCACGCTCGTAAACACATAGACATTTATATATATAATATATATATATATATATATATATATATATATATATATATATATATATATATATATATATATATATATATATATATATATATATATATATATATATATATATATATATATATATATATATATATATATATATATAT
>NW_014034372.1:0-1723 GCF_001186125.1 Sphaeroforma arctica JP610
TATATCGATCTGAATATAGTGACTATAATTCAGATCGGATTGGCGACAACTAACTGGAATTGCATAGTTGGTATACAGGCAAGACCAAAAATGCGGGCTAAAGTCCTGTGACGTAATTTTGAATTAAGGTTTTCTCCACCGGTCTTGAACAAGATGTAATATTACATTGCAATACTTCACACTCCAATGATGTACGACACTCGTCGTTCAGTGGGCTGATAAATACGGCTGGGAAAGTCAGCTATTAATCTACGGAATAGGTGCAGAATTAGGCACAATGAACGGACTATATGTATGTAGCTTGATCAGTCGTATTGCATAGAAAATACATCCTTGGGTGAGGGTGCAAAAATAGGGCTATGGTTTAGGATACCAACAAAGAGTGAGACACCGCTTTTAGTACGAGGATTTACTCGTTTTATATCCCTAGTTCTACATCTATCCCACAAGAAAAACTAGCGATATTAATTTTAAAAGATCTTTTCACCTATATATAGATACAAAGTGGGACAAACCTATTTTCTATTGAAAATTAGAAGGTAGCCTAGTTGTTATTGCGTGCCGCACAAGCTGAAAATATCAGCGTAAACACATCACACACCTCTTCTGTTCCATGATACACAAGCGATCCCTGATATAGTGTTACGAGTATACTCGATGGCTCTGTTGTGTTGTAAAGCTATCCCATATACACCACCATAAACAGTGTTATAGCTGCATATTGTTGAAAAGATTCGTTTTATCATTATTTATGAATAATTTATAGGGCTATGTTCACACATATTTATTAATTTACAAAATACTGGAACGCTTATCCGATTATTGATGACGTAGAAAGGATTGAAAAGCCCGCCAGAACTTGAGTATTAAATTATTTATTTTTTCAGCCAAAAAAACTCTTCAAGCCAACAACTGACAACAAGAGGCTATGATTTGTTTCGAGAGAATTTAAAAATTAACTTGTACGTACGCGACAAGCCTCTAAAGTCAACCCCGTCAATAGCCTCATAAAACATGAAGGCTCTAGTAGGCATATGTATTGTCAATTTAGAAGGCTATGACATAGGTGTTATGGTGATTTGAATGTAAATACATATCTGAAGATGAGTGATGACACGGTCCGGTCACCAGCAGTGTATTTAACATATCTCATCGTGACCAACTTACGGGTATAGGCCAGGTATCCATATGGAATAGTACCTCTACATTTGAGTGTCGCGATGTACTACTCGCAAGGGTGGTGTACTCGCAAGGGTGGCGATGTAATCCACCCACTATTACGTGACACATACGGTTGACATCCATACAAAACTATGTATTGCTGCTTCGCCTCATGTTATCTTCTCTGTGATACATAGACAAACCTAGATGTCTATTGGAAATGTGCCACACGTATCAGAAGGGTCGATTGCCTGAATAAAGACTGACTGATTTTATTTGTGCTATAAGTCCCCAAAGAAATCGTCCTTGTTAGTCTCGAATACACCAGCCTTCCCTGATTCATTGTCGTCATCCATATCGGCATCTACGCAAATGTTAGTGTCGTCGCATACGATTGTTAGCGTCGCCGCCGTGTGCACATCACACCCCAGTATGCGCTTATGTGCAATACAGACTTGTACTATGTTACCATTGCGCAATGGTACAGAATAGCGACCAGCAATACAGACTTGTACTATGTTACCATTGCGCAACGTGACACATAGCGACCAGCAATACAGAC
>NW_014034371.1:0-1723 GCF_001186125.1 Sphaeroforma arctica JP610
GGCCTAAATGAATAGTACAATAGGCTCATAACGCCACTGCTTCAAAACACCTCGGATGAGAAGACGGTGCTACATTCAGTGAGACAATTTCATCACTGCATCTCAGTAGGACAAAACACCAGGCCTAAATGAAGAGTACAATAGGCTCATAACGCCACCACTTCAAAACACCCCGGATGAGAAGACGGTGCTACATTCAGTGAGACAACTTCATCACTACATCTCAGTATGACAAAATACCAGGCCTAAATGAAGAGTACAATAGGCTCATAACGCCACTACTTCAAAACACCCCGGATGAGAAGACGGTGCTACATTCAGTGAGACAACTTCATCACTGAATCTCAGTCGGAAAAACTACCAGGTTTAAATGAATAGTACAATAGGCTCATAGCTCAAAGGACGTCAAACTATGAGCACCAACGCAGAATACTCTACTCTCACACACCACGGACTCTGAACGTTTTGGTATAGCGCTCCCTATTGGCATGCATTAATGTTCTTTGGAGACAAGATTGTAAAAGCACATAATACGGAATCATGCAGCATGTAAGAATGTACGAGCTCTATTCAGAATACAGCCTCGCATATTGTATACACAACATACGCACACTTGGTAACAAACGCATGCTACCAGTTAGCAGCTGTCAATTGCTCGGACACTAGCCTATCTGCACTGTGTAGTAACTATAGTCTAAAATTTCAGACAACTTACTTTGGGCGAGTGTGTCACCAGTTCCTTCGTTCGCACTCTCTGTCGCCTCAGTATCAGACTCGTTGTTTTCACCTGACCCAACTCTATCATCTTCGGGGTTGCTATCGATATCGTCACCGTTCACATAATTCTCTTCTCCTTCAGTACTATTGCTAAACTCTCCTGTGTCTGTATCTGTAATAGCATATCCAACTCCCGGAACATTTTCATTATCAGGGGTAGAGTTGCTGTTGTCTGTATTTGCATCGCCATTAGCTTTATTTCCGCTACCATTGACTTTCTTTGGGTCATTCTCAGAAGTGTTCCCGTCTCCGGTTTGACTGCGTGGTGATGCTGGATCTTGTTCGATTTCTGTTGACACGGTCACATACATATCCATTGAAAGTATAGAAGTAAGTACCCACCATAGACACCCAACATTTATATCCGCGGTGCGCAGTTTAGGTAGACTTAGTATACCTCACAGGACGTACGCTATAAAGTGTTGGTTTGCTGGAACGATTCCGATATTCAACCTCTTGTCGTGTCCATGCAGACGAAACGATCTTGTCCGGAATAGCGCGTATTAGCTGAGTGAGTGCGTATCATCTATTTGAATGTACATGTAATACTATCCACTTACCCGTGAGATGACCAAAACTCGCTCGTGGAGTACCCTGGATAGTGTCAATGCCATTGTTAGAGCGTTCAGCAGACGTACAATTATCCGAATTGCTACCATCATCAGACGAATCGTTGCCATATGAAGGAGCATCATTACGGGATATCTTATGAGCAGATTCGCCGTCGTTTTCACCATTTGCTGTGTCAAATACAACATAAAGTGGTACTGACACCAATCAGGAAACACGCAGAACAAAACATGGTAAGGGTCAAGCCATGACCAGCACTAGAAATTGTAGACAAAATATTGGAGAAGGCTGCTGTGTTCTATCTCGTGGCATATTTCTGCTCAGAATGGAAAACAAAGAAGAATATACATATATATATATATGTATATATATATAA
>NW_014034370.1:0-1723 GCF_001186125.1 Sphaeroforma arctica JP610
TATATAACTACTCTGGCAACCTGATAAGTATTACAACACGTCTGATAGTCACTATACCACATCTGCTAGATACTACGACACCATGGTTGTTGCTATGACAACGTGGGTCTTACTATGGCAACCTGATGGTTACTACGGCACACCTGGTTGTTGGGGTTTCTGTCGAGCGCCCGTTTCGCGTCTTTGTACGCCATTTTAGGCATCTCCATCGACAGCCTGACCTGTGATCTGTTGCTGCGTGTGGTTGTGTGTGTTGTGCATACATGTGGCTATTATATTGTTTTAGGGTTTTAGGGTTTTAGGTTTTAGGGTTTATGACTATTATACTGTGTGTGTAGTGTTGACATGTGACTGAAATATTGTATATTATGTACATGTGTCTATTACATTGTGTGTGTTATATACATGTGTCGATTATATTTACGATATATATCAGACGTGTGGGCTCGGGTGAGTGCGTATGAGTCATCTGATACTCTGCACTCGCCAATCAGAAGTAGTTGGGTGGTACAACAGATGTGACTGTATGACCATGAGAAGATATGGTGCACTGTACAGTGTAATCCATACATCTATGTACATATCACGTATACCAATATATCAAGCATGTATATTAAGTTATATGTACATATCACGTATACCAATACATCTATGTACATATCACGTATACCAATACACTATACAGTGTAATCCATACAGCTATGTACATATCACGTATACCAATACGTCAAGCATGTGCATTAAGTTATATGTGTTGTTCAGGAATTTTGATAGCGTATACAGAGATATAATATACAGCCAGTTATATATGATATACATCCACTTATATATAACATAAATCCACTTATATATCATATACATCCACTTATATATAATATACATCCACTTATATAACATATACATCCATTGATATATCATATACATCCACTTATATAAAATATACATCCACTTATATATCATATACATCCATTGATATATCATATACATCCACCTATACATCATATACATCCACTTATATATAATATACATCCACTGATATATCGTATACATCCATTTATATATCATATACATCTACTTATATATCATATACATCCACATATATATCATATACATCCACTGATATATAATATACATCCACTTATATATCATATACATCCACTTATATATCATATACATCCACTTATATATCATATACATCCACTTATATAACATATACATCCACTTATATATCATATACATCCATTGATATATCATATACATCCACTTATACATCATATACATCCACTTATATATAATATACATCCACTGATATATCGTATACAACCCTTTATATATCATATACATCTACTTATATATCATATACATCCACATATATATCATATCATCCACTGATATATAATATACATCCACTTATATATTATATACATCCACTTATATATCATATACTGTAGCCTACTATATATCATATACTGCAGTCTACTGATTACATGGATCAGTATTGTCTACATAAGCTCTACTTGCACACTGCCACACACAATAAAACAACAACAGCACTACATCTGACCTTCGTAGCCTCAGATATATCGTGCACATGTGTACACATAGGCATATACATAGCGTATCTATGTGTTTATCCATTCCTCTTACATGGTAGTTTAGTCTACATCTGCTCAACTTAGAAGATATATTTATAAACGTATTTATGTCAATTTCTAATATATAT
>NW_014034369.1:0-1723 GCF_001186125.1 Sphaeroforma arctica JP610
GTCTGTGTGTATATATATATGCATATAACTTTCAAACTGACAATTGACTACATACTAACTTGCTTCAAACAATGCCTACTTTTTCTCATCCACGCCTAAGATGCGATCGAGCACCACACTGACCCACACGTCCACAGCGGCACCCTCTATGGGCGCTTTGGTGATAGTGCGTTGTCCCATAAATGGCGAAGTTTGTTGCATAGCAACATGTTACTAGGACTACGAAGACTGTATACGTGAGATATTTGAGTGTGATTTGTATCATATTGCTACTATATTGTTTTAGATCACGGGTGCGGTATCAAGTGTGCCACGCTGAACACCAAATACTTCAGCGGTGAGATACTCTCGACATGTACTTATGTGGAACTAGGATGCACTCAATGTTTATTCTTTTAACGTTCATAGACCACTTGGCGTACTACATATACAACATCTTATCCAACACTATATGTGTGAAAAGATGATTATTTATGGGCGGAGAGTGTGCATTCAGATACCGCTATATGCATGAATGTATGTATATTTATTCACTGGACAGTGCAATCAGTGAACAGTCATTTCATGAGCATATATGCCTGCGACCCTGCGTACATATGTATCAAGGTCGGGTGGCAGGAGATCTAATATTTTTATAATATTTATCCTGTCTGCAGAATGCTTGTCATCTTCATCAGACTTCACTCGCTTCAGACTTCTTGAGACTCTCTCATCTCTTGTTGTGGTTGATTGTTGTGAGACTTCAAAATTCAAACCCAAAGTTCAAGACTCTCTCTCTCTTGTGAGTGGTGACTTGTGAGTTGTTAGTTGTGACGTGTGAGTGCTTGTGATTCTTGTGACTTGCTCTCTCTTACTGTTTGTGACTGTGTGTGACTGTGTGGGAGACAGACAGACAGTTGAGAACTTGAGAGTTCACAGAGTTCAGACTTCTTGTGTAAGTAAATAGTAATTGTAGTTGCGAGAAAGTGAGAGTTGAGAAGTTGAGACAGTTGAGATTGTGACATATTTACTACTTGAGAGTATTGAAAGTTCGAGACTGGTCAGTCCGTCAACATTTATTACTATCTTTAGTAGAAAAACTACTCACATTCCGCATAAACTTAAAAATACATAGTCACGACTAGTTAAATTTTGAAGTGGATTGCAGACGTAGTCCTTGACTCCTTGCACTGTAAAATTCGTCTCGAACTGTAAAGCACTTGGGGCCCTGGGTCTGGGGGCTGGGGCCCGGCTGGGGGTGGCCATTGTCTAAATTTAGATATAAAAATAAGATAGCGCCATTGAAAGGTCCCTGTAAAATACCAAACATAAAATTTGGTCTAGTTCTATTAGTAGAACTATATTTACTTTCCAAATCTATTTATATCTGAATACTTCGGTAGCGAGATAGCTCAACCGAACATAGGTTTCCAAGGACTATTAGCGTTGCTTAGTTTATCCTCCGTTCAGCCAACCAGATGTGCCAGTCTGATGACGGCTAAGTCGGTAATTCTTGATAAGCGGCAAGTTATTGGTTAATGCAAAAACTATGGACATCAAGAGTATTTTTCTTCTTTTTTTCTTTTCTTTTTTTCTAAAGATAGAATTTTATGAGTCTCTCGGATTCGCCCCAACGAAACATACCATAGTTTCTAATAGAGCGACAACGAAACACTAAATAAAGGCGATACTAATGCCTTAGAATAAATAAACGCGTAGGTAATTTATAAATATCGTGTAAATA
>NW_014034368.1:0-1723 GCF_001186125.1 Sphaeroforma arctica JP610
CCACACAAGACAGTTCTTCTACATATACATGGATACCTATCACATAATACGCATACAGGAGGCCATGCGTTTGACCCAAATAAATCGGGATTCGTGTGTCAAATATTCGGAATCGATGCGCCACAACCCCATCGTGCCGAAGAGAAGCAGTGGCATTTCGGCGTACGCACATGTTTCATCGACACCGCTGCCAGAGGTGCCCAACTCAGTCATCACAGGTAGGTAAAAAGCAGAATATTATAGTAGGTAAAAACCAGAATATTCGGGTAGATAAAAAAAAATATTTCGGTAGGTAGAAAACATATTATTTTGGCAGGTTGAAAGCAGAACATCACGTAGGTAGAAAGCAAAATATTTAAATAGGTTAAAACAGAATATTCACGTTGGTCAAAAGCACAATAATTAGGTAGGTAAAAAGCTGAATACTTAAATAGGTTAAAACAGAATATCCACGTAGGTAACAAGCACAATAATTAGGTAGGTAACAAGCACAATTATTAGGTAGGTAAAAAGCAGAATATTTTAGTGGCTTTCCGATCCGATTGTATCTGTCGCTCATTAAACGCGTTTGGCGAACCACGTATTCTACAATGGGAAGTGTGGGTGTATCATAATTAGCCTACCTGCCCATCTGTATGTAGAATGACTGTAGTTTATTAGTATGACATCTACCTGCCCATCTGTAAATAGACTGTCTTATTCTTATTCTTATTCTTGTTCTTGTTCCTATTCCTATTCTTATTGTTGTTCTTGTTCTTATTGTTGTTCTTGTTCTTATTGTTGTTCTTGTTCTTGTTCTTGTTCTTATTCTTATTTTTATTCTTATTCTTATTCTTATTCTTATTCTTATTCTTACTCTTGTTCTGGTTCTTATTCTTATTCCTATTCCTATTCTTATTCTTATTCTTATTCTTGTTCTTGTTCTTGTTCTTGTTCTTATTCTGGTTCTTATTCTTATTCTGGTTCTTATTCCTATTCCTATTCTTATTTTTATTCTTATTCTTATTCTTATACTTGTTCTTGTTCTGGTTCTTGTTGCCATCTGTAGAAGCCTCTGTACTGGGGGAGTACGGCCGAAGTTCGTTCCTACTCCACAACATATACAACGAGCCCATTGACTTAGTCTTCACCACACCACTGCTGCCAGTCACCCTCTGGGGTTTAGGCTTTCAGTACGACGACAGGCAGTTCAGGTATGCGCGGCCAATCTCCCTGAGGAAATGTATATCTATTCATAGAATGTTCGTATGTGTGTGCGGGTGAGTGGAGGGTTCAGGTTCCCGCGGATTGTACTCGATTGCTGCTCCTTCTAGTTCGACTTTTAAAACACAGTTCGGAACTACCTCCGCCCCCGGGTATCGTTTATGAAATACACAAATGGAATCTTCAGTGTACAGGACAAAACCAATGCCTATGCATGGCTGTACTACTATAGGCACAGTACATTTGCTTACCAATGCCTATGCATAGCTGTACTACTATAGGCACAGTATATTTGCTTACCAATGCCTATGCATGGCTGTACTACTATAGGAACAGTACATTTGCTTATCAATGCCTATGCATGGCTGTACACTATAGGCACAGTACATTTGCTTACCAATCCCTATGCATGGCTGTACTACTATAGGCACAGTACATTTGCTTACCAATCCCTATGCATGGCTGTACTACTATAGGCACAGTACATTTGCTTACCAATCCCTATGCATGGCTGTATTAC
>NW_014034367.1:0-1722 GCF_001186125.1 Sphaeroforma arctica JP610
AACAACACACACACACACATGTATAATACATACATACATATATATATATATATATATATAAACATAAATCAATGCTTAAAACACAACTGTCCCTATTCTCGCATACTTAGGATTCTAAAAACTTTCTCCATACGGTCCACGATTGTAAGATTTGGGTAATATCCAACATCCTCTCGACTCCTTAATATCCAACATCTTCTCGACTCCTTGTTGGGTCCCTTCTCCGTGTGTCTCCTTCATATAGAGTAGCATGCATTCACGTGCCCAAACATAGCTTGTATAAACACCCACAGCCACCTATAGCCATACAACACATACCAAATTGATTTGCATCGGGCACACATCTTCCGATCGGCCTCGGGCAGCATTTTCCCACAAGGAATACACTCCACGTGCGTGATTTTCGTATTTTTGCGCAGATCTTCCATGTTTCGGGATGTTAGCATGGTTGAATCCGACATGGTGATACGTTTCTGCAACGGACTGACAGTTTGTCAAGTCTTGGGGCTGACGATGTGGGCGTTGTAATTGTATTGCTTGCTTCAACACGTTGACGTCCGTGTGTACATTAATTCATTTATTATTTATAATAATAGATATAGACATACACACACGAAGAGAGGGACTTTTGGCTTTGGGAAAACATAATATCAGAACATAGAGGCATCTATGTTTTATAGAATTAGGCGATGTGATAATAAATCAATACAACACTTTTGGCGGGACAAAGTGCCGGACTCGAGTACCACAGCCTCGATGATTGATTGGCTAACAGTTTCTATGATGTCATATCGTGATGTCATCATTTTGGAATTTATATACGGCACAGCGACAGGCCGACAGCCTTGTTTTTTAAAATTGTTTAAAAAAAACAAATAGAAAAAGATCAGATCAATGGGTCGGAATGAGGTCATATAGAGGACATGGCGTCATAAAAGGGTGGTTGATCTTAGGAGGAGGCTATGTATGATCATAGAATAGATGTAAATAAATATATATAATAATAATACTCGTATGTATATGTTAAATATGCCTAATTTAAAAAGCTATGTTAAATGCTATATCTCGTGCGGACGTGTTTGCGTTTAAATATAATATCGATAGCTGTCCATAGGCAATATAACCTTACATATCCCTATAGAGCGAGCGAGATAGACACTAACGCATACTCTAATAAATCCAGCTATTGCATCCACTTTGCATTGTGTTATATCAGCACATGTACACGCGCTATGTAATGATGCGACAGCTCGCATGGTTAGTGGGACTTCTCGCTACATACAATTGCTTCTCACCACAGTGTGTTCCGGTGGATGATCGCCCAGCCAATTGCAGCGTAAGCGTCGATGCAGTGGCGAGTGATGGCTAATATGGTTGATATGTATTACTAGTTGGTTATTTGTTTGAGCTATATAACTTGTGACGTGATAAAAAGCTCACAAGACACCACTCTGTAGTAAATACACGTGTATTTATTACTGTATCATGCAGCAGAATAATATTGAAACATAATCTTGATATGGATGTGCAAGTGAATGCAAACATGATATTAACACCCATGTATATCTATGAATATACATGATTGTATGAGTAACACACATGATAAGTGGTCGATGTCGATTACGTCTGAATGGATGCGTCAATTCATTCCTTCACTTACAAAAAAAATGAGAATATATATATATATATATATATACACACATATATATATATATACCATAC
>NW_014034366.1:0-1722 GCF_001186125.1 Sphaeroforma arctica JP610
ATATATATATATCGCATAGATCAGTGTTTCATCAAAATTCGTTATCACTCATTAGAGACGAAAATCCAAATACTGGACTCGTATAGTCTACTAAATATACGTTACATCCCGCTTGAGCACGGCATGGCTATTTCTGACCACCGAAACGTAATAATTCATAAGTTTACGTCATCACGGCCGAGTTTGATGTACAGCAGCGTAAATATACTGTGTTGACGATTTTAGATTGTCTCAGCTGCCAACAGTTGTCTCTCCTACATGCTATTAGCAGGAAATAAAGTTAGTATTACACGCGGGCTATTTGGACGCTAGACTTTTCAGGTGGATCACTGGCCCGTGCACTATTGTAGCTAGAACCTAGTTCTATGATGATATCCTCATAGAACAACCTTCCACGGCTATGCAGATGAATAATAAACTGACCTTCTGGTATGTACGTGCGCGCTGTAAAAGTCGGTCTCCTCTAGGCTGACTATACGATACCAAGGCGTTTACGTTAATAGGAAATACGTTAACCTTTGGCTCGAATACAAAGAAGTGCTAGACAACAACAAAGCCGCAATGAACTTCAAAGCTAGGGAAAGAGGCCAAGTTAAAACTACCTATAGTTTTAGAAATCACTTTTAGAGATCGATGGAGATAATTCTTTCGAGAGGACACACTGCGTAGGCCACAATAGAGATGTTGTATACTGCCTACGGAGAGAACCTATCTGTATCCAACATGTGCCGAGCCTTAAAGAATGACAAAAACCTGACAAAAGTGCCGCTGAATCCCAATGAACTAAACAAAATGAAATCGAAAAAGTAGAAGTATGAGCCTATGTCTACAATCTAGGGTTTTTAATTGGAGGAGAATTGGTCACACTGAGGGTCGTACATGGCCCATATATTTACGTAGTTTTTTTCCAAAACAAAATAGGAAATACATATGTATGCGATGCATATCACTGATATCATATTTAAATATAGCATATGACGAAACGGGCATTGGGAGTTGGGCTACATTTCAGACTCAGAGCGTATCAACTATCAACTACAAAAAGTACAGTGTATCGATTACCATTGGATAAGCGAACATTTACTCGCCAATCAAATAGAATGAATCAAATGTAACATGATTTTTTAATTACACACACATATTTGTGTATTATTCAGTAATAATCATTTCACCCTCTGTGTGCTATTAGTTACCTGTCTCCCACTCTTTAGTTCATATGTGGTCTATGATATATACATATATATCCATATTATATACCTGTAGCGATTTGTATATCGAATCGACTAGGTGTGTATATACATCGACTATACGAGACAAAAGAAGGTAATAAACAATGGCATCACCCAGCAAACCAATCGCTGCGTGCATGGTCGCTGCCAGTATAGGAATCGGATATGGCCTTCTGCGACTGTGGAAGAATTATCAACGTGCACGAATTCCAGGTGTGATAAATTAGATTAGGAAAGTAATTTGTCAGTTTATGGTGAGCTACCACAGTACTAACATATACTCAAAGCAGCTTTAAATGATATCTCAGTATACAGCCAGTGTATTAGACTAGCATAGCTTTTTCTCGCTCGGACTTCTCGCTCGGGCTCGCTTTTGCAAAACTTCACAAGAATTGTTCCAAATCACTCTTAGTGCACGTAAATTGCTAAGTCGATAACGATATATATATATGTATATATATAATACACACACACACACACACACACACACACA
>NW_014034365.1:0-1722 GCF_001186125.1 Sphaeroforma arctica JP610
TATATATATATATATATATATATTATTATATATATATATATATATATATATATATATATATATATATATATATATATATATATATATATATATATATATATATATATATATATATATGTATATATATAAATATATGTATTATCATCGTTGATTACGTGGACCACTAAACAAAAGTATGGCCCGTGTATGTACTCTAGTACGTACTTTCCACTACACAAGTTCTTTTACAACCAATCTGTAGAGCTGTTTGCTCTCAGTAGAGTGCGGTTATAACGCAACCTATTCTCTCTGAAGATCATACAACGCCATAGCTGCTGTGTCCCTTTCAGTGGCTGCGGCCGTCATGCGCCGTGTGTTAACCTCGTCAGCCCAACCGACACTCCGCATATGACCAACAGAATGTTGTACCGGATATCTGACATATGAAAGTACATCTATTGAATGAAACCCTAAAACCCTACACCCGAAGATACAAAATGCTGGACCCTGAATTCTTCCTTTCTTCTATCTTCAGCTAAACCCTAAAACCCTAATAATATTGAATTGCTGAACATTCGCCCTAGAGATATACTGTTTATATATACGGCAGATAGGAACACACAACACCAAATGTCTGACGTATCTAGTACCCGGCAAATTGACTAAACCCTAACCCCTCGCTCTCTCTCTACAGACGTGCTCAGCGTCAACTCTCACCGACAACCTAAGCACAACTCAGTCGTCGCGCGCCCTACGCGACAGCACAGCCAAACGACGACAGCCCAACACCAACTCATACAACACCATGGGCCACCACAGCAGCAACAGTCTGTCCGTGCCTATTAATAGCAGCCAATCACATTTCAATGCCGGCATCGGTGTCAGCAACAGTACGCAGACGAGTAGTGCGAGTGGTCTTGCGGAGAGTGTGCCGCTGTACGATGACCCCGTGTCAGCCATGCACACAATAGATGGCCAGGGCTGGAATGCCGCCCTCAAGGTGTGTGTGCTTGCTTATGTGTCGGTAGATATGTGTGTGTATATTTATGTGTGCGTGTGTGTTTGTGTGTGTGTATGTTAATGGGTGTGTGTGTGCACTTGTGTAAGTTTATATGTACATGCTGGCTTGTGTGCGGGCGAGTTAAGGTGTATGCGGGGATGTGTTGTAGTTGTGTGTGGTCATGGTTGGCCGTGTGTACAGGTGTTATGTGGGCATTGCTTAAATACGTATGCGTAAGTGTGTCTGTGTACACGAGTGTCATCGGTACGGTACGTACACAGCCATAGGTGAGTGTGTTATGCCGTCATATGTGGCTTCTAGTTGGGACCGGCCCTAGGCTCTTGTGCGTGTGTGCAATATCAAGCAGGCTATGTACACCGCTGATATACATGTGTCTCTGCTATGTCCCATGTGACTGTCCTTTCTTCAACATTTGGGACTGTCCTTTCTTCAACATTTGGGACTATCCTCACTTCAACAAAGGGGACTGTCCTCCTCCGAAGCTATCAACACGTGGCCCCTATGCACTCACACATTGTATGGTCTGCCCTGTGTAGGTTGAGTCTGAGTATACTGAGATACTGCCTGCTTGGCGTACCTCCTCCTCTGAGTTCCGTCGGGGGCAATCGTACAATGACGCAAACGCACCCTCATGGGATGCCATGACCCTTACCAGGTATGTTGTATATATACATGTATCACATACAATATATACATATACATATACATATACATATACATAT
>NW_014034364.1:0-1721 GCF_001186125.1 Sphaeroforma arctica JP610
AGAACCGTACGGTATGTTTCTACAGGCACTTCACATACTCTAAAGAGTACATCGTTGCCCGGGGAAACTTGTCTATATGCTACGCACAACCACCATGCAAGTACACCAACAAACAGTCTCGGCTACATCCACACCCAAGCCGGTAACATCCAGCAAGACACGTCAAGCAACCCACCTGATCGGCATTATAGCCAACCACGTCCGTTCGGGCAATGCTATCCGAGCTGTGTGACGATCTCATGAGCTTTCTTGTGGCCGACTGCATGGCAGTGAGTGGTGACCGATTCCCTTTGGCGTATGAGGGGACGTAACTGGAAGTGTTGCGAGTTTTGTCGTGCGCTGTGCTGCTAGTGGTCTTCTGCACGGATCTGTGTCGCTTGGACTTTGTGGAGGCCTTGACCTTAGGGAGGGACTTACTTTTGGATCGGTTTATGGTATCTGGCGACTGGAAATCAGCACCCAGCGGCACGTCCTGATTGGGGTGGCAGAGGTTCACACGTGCAAAGATTAGGAACGGGTTTGAAGCCAAAATACGGTGATATAGTGACTATCACAGCTCGATGCGCTGCCTTTGTCATGTCCAGATACGCGACTGAATATATTGGTAAAGATATTCGGATGATCGAAGCGATTGAGATCAACGGATACCAGGATGAAGTCGTATTTTGGGTTCAACGCCTGTAACGGCAGGTCCGATAAGACATCCACCTTACAACGCAGACCGATGTATAACATCCACCTGTGGCAGGTCTGAATCCCGGACCCCAGACCCTAAATAGCAACCTTAACCCCAAATTCTAAATCCTGAAATTTAATTTCGAACCCTCCAAAACCTCTAAATCCCAAAGTTCAAATGCACTTGTGAGTAGTCGGATGTGCTACTGGAAAAGCTCTTAAAACCTCTGAATCCCAGAAATTTCAAAACTATTAACCTTTAAATCCCAAAGCATAAACGCACCCGTGAGTAGTCAGATGTGTTACTGGGCAAGCTCTTAAAACCTTTAAATCCATGAAATTCCAAAATTGTTAAACTTCTAAATCCTAAATCCTAAACACACCTGTGAGTAGTCGGATGTGTTTCTGGACATGCTTTTTAAACCTCTAAATCCATGAAATTCCAAAACTCGTATAACCTCTAAATACCAAAGCCTAAACGCATATGTAAGTAGTCGGATGTGTTACTGGGCATGCTCTTAAAACCTCTGAACCCCTTAAATTCCAAAACTCTTAAAACCTCTATATCCCGAAGCCTGAACGTACCTGTGAGTGGTCAGATGTGCCGCTGGATATGCTCTTCTGGTCGAATGTTTCAAGTTGTGCGGTACGGTGATGTGACAATCGCTGGCGCGGAACAGTGGTTTCTTCCGACGATTCGCACAAACCTCCTGGGATGAGAACGAATACAAACCATGGGAATATGTATCAATAAAAAGGCTACAGCAATAACAATAGGTTCGCGCGAGCGAAACTGAGGTTACCTCTGGAGACTTACAGCTACCACCTGTATAAGAATGAATCCAATCCATGGAGACATGTCTAAATGGACACGCTAAAACGATGACAACAAAGTACGGATGATAGTTGGATGGGGGGAGTAAGCTGGGATGATTTGTAAACACATGAATGTCAAGGAGGTAACTATGACAGTCAGTCTACATGGTCACAGACGTTAACTTTATGTTCTAATTTTTAACGCCACTGGCAAGATTATGATATCTTTA
>NW_014034363.1:0-1721 GCF_001186125.1 Sphaeroforma arctica JP610
TATGTATGTATGTNTGTATGTATGTATGTATGTATGTATGTATGTATGTATGTATGTATGTATGTATGTATGTATGTATGTATGTATGTATGTATGTATGTATGTATGTATGTATGTATGTATGTATGTATGTATGTATGTATGTATGTATGTATGTATGTATGTATGTATGTATGCATGCATGTAGGTATGTATGTTTGTATATATATGTATATATTTATGTATATTTCTAAGTATCTACTACCGTATGAGAATCAACTTCCTAATCGACTTACTGACTTTTTGTATTTATACAACTCGATGTCTTCAAACTACTTTTAGTCGACGCACGAAAACCCTGTTGTGTTAGTGACCTTCAACAGGGTTTGCTACCGTATAATAACCAACTTCCCACTCAATATTCAGTCCTTTCTTTTCTGTATATACAACTCACTATCGTACAACTGTATCTAGTCGACGTACGTACACACCTGCTGTGCGTATAGCCGTGGTCGGGTTTCACCACTCTGTGCAGCATGTCTAAAGTCCAGGTTTCGGTTGCGCCGCAGAGCAGAAGGGACAGTTCCTCTGCGGAGAACAAGGACACAGTCGGCAGGGGCAGCACACTTGCAAAGCCGCGCCTAGGAAAGCGGTAGACAGTGTATAGATAGTAAGCAAACCATACAGAGACATGAGACAATCAAGAAGGAAAGCGGTAGATAGGATATAGATAGTAAGCAAACCACACACAGACGTGAGACAATCAAGATTAGAAGGAAGTAACATGGCTGATTAACACTGCTGCCGTCACGCGTCTGCGAGGAAAGCGGTAGACAGGATATAGATAGTAAGCAAACCATCACGTGTCAGCGAGGGAAAGCGCAAGACAGTATATAGATAGTCAGCAAACCACACAGCGACATGAGACAATCAAGATTAGAAGGACGAAACATGGCTGATTAACACTCCTGCCATCACGTGTCTGCGAGGAAAGCGGCAGTCAGTATATGGATAGTTAGCAAACCACACAGAGAAATGAGACAATCAAGATTAGAAGGAAGTAACATGGTTGATTGACACTCCTGCCATCCTGTGGCTGCGAGGGAATGCGGTGTATGAATGCATGAGCACACAAATACCGAACATCCAAAAAGAGCAAGTATAATTTTTAGTAAAAACTTGAAAACTAGTGTTTACATATAGCATTATAGTAAACCACTAAGCGGTAATGTATGTATGCAGCATATTTAGATACCAATACAGAAACGCACTCAGAGTAGAAATTGCAAACATACTAACACATATATCCCCATCCAACAGAAAAACCACTAACCACTCGCCTGCACAACCTACCTCATGGCCATCATCTGCTCTCGGACGCCGTCTACGAGTGTGTACTGTACGACAGCCTCTACATAGTCGGTCACGTTGTCGGATGTGACTGCCACATTCTTTCCGTCGGGAACCAATTCAATGGATGGATGGCCCGGCAGTGTGAAGTCCAAACACAGATCATCGACCGTCGCCCCATCAAATACCACTCGCCTGCACGTGTGTGCAGAGAAAAACGACAATTTATGTCTGGTGTATACCTATTGTAATCTTCAGTAGCAGTCACTATTAAATGCACACGCAGTCGGATATATATGACTGAGTTTATGAGTCCGTATATAGATACATGTATCTATGTTTGTAAGTGTTACATAAATATATAAATATGTTCATATTTAAATATATATACA
>NW_014034362.1:0-1721 GCF_001186125.1 Sphaeroforma arctica JP610
ATGTGTATGCGTATGTGTATATGTGTGTGCCTATGTGTATATGTGTGTGTGTATGTTCTGTTGTTTGTGTATGTTGGTGATTTTATGTATTCATGTACACATGTTTACGACAATTACATACATTATGTTGCATATGTTTATAAATGTGCACATGTACTGTGACTTGTAGATACCGGATTAGCAACTATGCATACACACCTAGGTGTACATGCCATCATGTGTTTTAGGGTTCAGGCTTTAGGGTTTAGGGTTTGTGTAAGATGATACATGTGCGTGTACACGTGCACATGTACTGGCTGTCTGTCTGTGCCCTCTCGTTTGCACCGTTGCACACCACTTGCCCCTGTCAGCGGCCTCTTCTCATTGGCTGTTCGTTGCCATGGTTACGCAGATGTTCGCACTGCAGAAGCCGTCCCCCACTTCATCCGCGCGCGTGTTGCGGCGCTTATTCCGCGCGTTGAGCGTTATTTGGAGCACGAGCATCAGGTGCAGCTGTCAACAGAGACCGCTGCAGGTAATGTGTACAGCGAGCAGTACTACATATCATATCATATCATATTATGTTGTTATATTATACTGTATTATATCATGTTATATTATATTATGTTATATTATACTGTATTATATCATGTTATATTAAGTTATATTATACTGTATTATATCACATTATAACGTATTGTATTAATGAGCACGAACAAAAGTGCAGCTGTCAACAGAGACCGCTGCAGGTAATGTGTACAGCGAGCAGTACTACATATCATGTCAATATTATGTTGTTATATCATATTGTATTATATCATATTATAATATATTTTGTTTATATTATACTATATTATACTATATTATATAAAATTATCTTCTGTTGTATTATATCATATATTATACTATGTTATGTCATGTCATGTGGGTGGGTGTTGCTCAGTGGTCTCCTGCAGTCGTGTGTGAGTTGTATTGACCATCTCGACCGTCTCTCATGCTACACGTATGTGTGCGTGTGGGTGAATGGTTAAAGTGTGTCTGTGCTTTCATGCTACACGTATGTGTGCGTGTGGGTGAATGGTTAAAGTGTGTCTGTGCTTTCATGCTACACGTATGTGTGCGTGTGGGTGAATGGTTAAAGTGTGTCTGTGCTTCCATGTCATACGTATGTGTGCGTGTGGGTGAATGGTTAAAGTGTGTCTGTGCTTTCATGCCACACGTATGTGTGCGTGTGGGTGAATGATTAAAGTGTGTCTGTGCTTTCATGCAGAGGTGTGTCTGTGCTGTGCTTTGTTCCCGTGCAGACGTTTTTCAGTGAATATCAGCCGTTGACAATCATAGCCTCGTGTGGCTATAGTGCGCGTGAGAGTGCGTTCTGCTTGTTGGTCCGTGTCTGTTGTAATATGATGTGTCTCTCAAATGTGAGTTCCAATGGTTTGTGATGTTCTATCGTCTGACAGTTGAGTACTGATTATTGTGTCTTTGTCTGTGTTTGTGTCTGTGTCTGTGTCTGTGTCTGTGTCTGTGTCTGTGTCTGTGTCTGTGTCTGTGTCTGTGTCTGTGTCTGTGTCTGTGTCTGTGTCTGTGTCTGTGTCTGTGTCTGTGTCTGTGTCTGTGTCTGTGTCTGTGTCTGTGTCTGTGTCTGTGTCTGTGTCTGTGTCTGTGTCTGTGTCTGTGTCTGTGTCTGTGTCTGTGTCTGTGTCTGTGTCTGTGTCTGTGTCTGTGTCTGTGTCTGTGTCTGT
>NW_014034361.1:0-1720 GCF_001186125.1 Sphaeroforma arctica JP610
CACCCATATCACCCAACTTAAATCATCTCACAATCCGACATGATCGCATTTTCTCTGTACAGATCGGAAGCTCTTCATGATGAACGATATCTTAATATGTGCTACGCCAATCACGTCGAAACAGAGCTCGTCCAATCTGTTCTATAAATCACCGAAGCCCAGAAACCACTCCTCAAAGGTACGTAGCACAAGCTACTCGAGAGGCCTGACGTGGTTGTGTATCCTGATTAAACCCTAAACTCTATCTGAAGGCCACTTGCTGACTTGCCATGTTCCGTTGTGTGGGAGTTACAACACACATCACACGAACCACTCTCCTCAGAACAGGCCCACTCGTCTCACTCTACCTACCCATAGCATCCGCAGACATATGTTACCCCTCTCTCTCTCGTGACCGCATACGTGCATTGCCATTGACACACAAGGCTATCCCACTCCACAGGCAGACGGCCGTACCTGCAAGTTCAACTGGGCCCTGGACCTGGAGGAGTGTGACTTCAACGATACGCTCAAACCCATGCTAGAGGTTACCCGTTCAAAACAGGGGCTTATCCCACCCTCATACACTCACACAGACACCGATGCCTCCGCGAACGAGCAACGTTGGCCGCTCAATGTGCTGCATAGGAAGACGTGTGTTGTGTACACCTTCCTGATGCAGGTGAGTGGGTTTGTCTTTGGGCTAGATAGGTAGATATTGTTGGGTTTTAGGGTTTAGGGTTTATATATGTCTTTCCATTGCTAGTGAGTGTATTTAGAGTATATGTGGGGGAGATGGAGATTGCACCTCCGTTCTACTACCCATGATAGCATTTCATTTACTCTCGACCACCAAACTGCGAACGTTGACAGTTATCAGTCAAGTACCGTTTCCGTAGAGTTGAGGTGGTTTACAACACACCAACCGGTTCTTTGTTTCAGTTTGGGGTTCATTCGAACCCCAAATGCCAACTTTAGACTCATCCGTCTCAAAACAGGTCGATTTTCTAGAGACAAGTTTGTGTATCAGCGCCATTCCTTATCTGCTTCTCCTCTAACGTGCTGATTTGCCGCCATTCGCTTAGACTACGCGCGATTATTCATAGTTTCTCTCGAAGAAGAGTATCATTCTAACCTCCAACCTTTGGGTTAAATCTACAGGAACAAGACCGATCTGCGATTATGAAGGCAATCCAGAGTCACAAAGGTGTGTTAGTGTGGCTACTTCTCCAGGTGTGTGCTCGGATACTACGGGCGATAGGGGTGAACTGTAGTGAACTGGCTGGACCCATTTCAACACATCTTATCACTGGCATGTCCGCCGCTAGACAAGGCCCTCCATCGTATCATCTCACGGTGCAGCTCCCTCAGACCCGTTCACTCGAGGATGTGTAGTGCCGACACGTTCATGGCAGGACGCGTGTGCTTCTGTTTGGAGTGTGGTGATATCGGGGACCTCTCTGTTCCGAATGCGTGTAGTTTCATATCCCTTACTGATTCGACTGCTCTTCGACTGAACCGAATGAATGGGCTATGAAAACACATCCTTGAACTATACGCATATACGCCATGCATTAAGTACTCACTATAATCTTTTGGTCACATTGTGCTTCGTGCGATCATCAGGTAAAACTACGCACGCGGCAAAACGGCTCAAAGACGTAGTGCGCATGTCACCCATAACGAGCCGCGCCCCATCGGTTACCCAATTGGATCTGTCGCAACTTGTAAGTTATATATA
>NW_014034359.1:0-1720 GCF_001186125.1 Sphaeroforma arctica JP610
AATTAAACAAATAAAACTAGTAGTGAATTAAACAATATATATATATATATAAACTAGTGAAAATCCTTCTGCTGAGTAAGTTCGTGCCTTGGAAACTGGTCTTTTGAACCATCCCGGCTGTGCTGGTATATTTTCCACCCCCCCCCCCCCCCAAAAAAAGCTAGGGTATCCGCTGGTATGTTTTACCCCCCCATAAGCTAGAGTATCCGCTGGAGTTATACTCGCCTTTAAGCTCGAGTTGTGGAATTGTCGTTCGCCTCTCCACCGTGGTGAAATCTCACGAGGAGAGACAAACTTCGATCCGGAAGTAGATGTAGACATCTAGTATTCATCAACGTAACGTTAGAATTATTGGTGTTGCGCCGCTTTCTGGCGAATTTGCTCGGCTTTGTGGTATGCAGCGATATCATTCGGATCGTCAAAAGCTTCGGCTGACTCCCAAGTTGGATCACCTTCCCGCCAGCGAACCAAATATTATGTATTTCCTGTGGAATCATTATGTCTATGTCGAATGATGTAACGGAACGAGGGACTATCCTGCCATATATGATCTTCTAAAGGTTTTTCGGCGGCTCTGTGGACTAATCGCAAAAGTTCCACTCTAACTGGTTTCCCTTTGAAAGTATCTGGAAGTGAACCATCCTTGTGTGTCAGTTCATATCCTTGTCCCTGTCTGGCTTTGACAACGTATGGTCCAAACATTGGTCGCATTGCTTTGGTTGTGCGACCTTCAGACCGTACCATTACCACATCCCCTGGTTGAAAGGCGATAAAATCGTAAGCATGGAGGCGGTCAAACTGCCTGGATAGTGTGTCTGCGTATTTCTGTGTGACCTTGTAAAGCGTCGGCAAGATAGTGTCGTGCAAACGATCCAACCGGTGTGCCCAAGCCTCATTGGTGACCGACTGATTCCCCGGAAGGTCATCCGTGAAGTCAGCAAACGGAACATGACGGCGACCGAAGTAAGCACTGAATGGTGCTGTCTTGTGTCGCCGAGATATTCGGAGGTTCTGGCACAGCATAATAAGTGGTAGTCGGACATCCCATGCCGTAGGTAAAGATTCACATAGCTTGCGAACTCCTTCGTGTATGTCGTTGTGTCTTCTCTCCGCTGTTCCCAGAACCTGAGGACGATATGGTGGCGACTTCGCATGCATCACTCCAACTTCTTGAGTTATTAGTTAACAATCTTGTTCGAAAACTCGCCTCCCTCGTCTGATTGGATTTTCCTGGGAAACCCATGTTCCCCAAACACCTCCGTAAGTTTCGATGTCATCACTTCTGCTGACTTTGTGGCCGTTGCTCTTAATATCGAGTACCCCGTTGCTATATCCAAGACGTACAATATATATCGATTTCCTGCTGCTGAAACTAGTGGCATTCGAATCATGTCGACTTGAATATGATCCCACGGATACTTTGCCGTTATATTAATCATCGGGTGAAATCCCTTTCGTAACACCCTCTGTCCTAGACATGTGCGACAGTTTCTCCAAACTGTTTGTGCAAGTTGCAGAGCGTTAGGCCACAAATGTCCGTTCTGCTGTAGTTGAGCAACTGTATCCTCTGCTCTATGATGCCCAATCTCATGCTGACACAAGGTGAGCTGTATGCGACGGCTTATCTCTTCCTTATCTGGAGAATCCGTCATGGCTACTTCCGAAGTAGCGATCGATACTAGCCGAGACGTATCGAATGGGGTGACTTTCGATACTGAGG
>NW_014034358.1:0-1720 GCF_001186125.1 Sphaeroforma arctica JP610
ATTTATTATATATATATATATATATATGCACACACTTAAGTATTGTCACACACACCTGCGTGTCGTGTATCGTTGGTAGCCAGTACCTGCGCAGACAGTGATGTGTAGAATGCCTCAAACTGCACCGCAGCCGTAGGAGTTCGCACCATCAGAGCAATGAAGCTCAGCGCAGCGTTGAGCGCCCCTCCTTGCAGTAGAGGAGACGACAACAGGCGCACACACGCAACTAGGATAGACCCATCACCTGTGCCTGAGACACGGTGGTGGGTGGGGTGGATGAGGGTAGATGGGGGTCAGTGTAGGTAAATAGATACCATGTAGGGAACAAGGGTAGACCTGAGGCTCTATAGAAGAATACCTCAAGGGAACGGGTGTGGATGTGATTGTGTGGATGTGTGAGGAAGAAGTTGGGTGTGGGTTTGTGATTTGTCGTGTTGTTGTGAAAGCGGTGTGGTGAATGCTGAATGGTCTCTCAGACACACACACGCACGCACGCACACACAAACACATACACGTATGCACGCATGCACACACAAACACATACACGCACGCACACACACAAACATATACAAACACATACAAACACGCACATACACACAAACACACACAAACACACACATATAATATATATATATATATTATACGCATTCAGACATAACGCACACCTATATACACGTACAAACACCACACAAATAGACATCTTCTGAAATACTCTTCAAAGTACAATCAGATTTAACACACACGCAAACATACATACATACATACATACAGACATACACACTTACCCACACCCTCGCCCTCCTCATCCTGCGTCGGAATCCGCGTCGCCATTTTCTGCGCCAGTTCAGGGCGTGCGGTGACCACGCGCGTAACAAAGCACAGCACGGCCTCCGTCAACTGCAGATCTGTGTCTGTGATCACACGCGGACATTCGCTGAGCACGTGCTCGAGCGCTTGCGCGGCTGGTGCGCCTCCGCCGTTGAGGTGGTTGTTGATCTGGCGGTAGTGTTGTAGTATGGTTAGTCAGTTGGTATGTAGTGACGACCAGAGTATCCCTGTCCCGTTTATATAAAGGGACTGGTGCATTGATTGATGAGGTGCGTAACTGTTGTGGTCTTACTACACGCAGTTGGGATTGAACATTCATGTGTGGGTAAACCCTTCGTGTGTAGGTAAACCCTTCGTGTGTAGGTAAACCCTTCGTGTGTAAGTAAACCCTTCGTGTGTAAGTAAAACCTTCGTGTGTAGGAAAACCCTTCGTGTGTAGGTAAACCCTTCGTGTGTAGGTAAAGCCCTCATTCCAGCTTGATGTGTGTCGGATGGTATGAGCGGGATTGTGCAGCAGATGCTGTGGTGTAGATGTCATGTATGTGGAGGATAGGTGTGATGTGGCATGAGATACGACAGACGACCATTGGAGGGTTGTTGAAGTTCGGTACCCTTTTTGGCACTGTGAATATGGGAATCTTAAACCCTAGCGCAGGTCTCAGCAAAACTGACTGCACCGTAGAGGGAAAACGCCGGAATGAAGAAACAGAAACACATATACATACATGAATACATATATAGATATACATGGACGCATGCATATATTCATGAACATATATACATGCATGACCACATATACATACATGACCACATATATATATATATATATGAACACATACATATATATACATGAACATATATGCATACATGAATATATATAAAAAACATGGAC
>NW_014034357.1:0-1719 GCF_001186125.1 Sphaeroforma arctica JP610
ATATATATATATGAAGAAAAAAAACCAGAATCATGCTTATACACTTACGTATATACATACTTCAACCATATACACAATCCATCAACATCCACTACTGCAGCAACTATTTTACAAACTTTGTGGAGTATATCTCTGCGCCGCTTACCTGATTCATTCCAGCATTAGCAAACAACAGAGTGGGATCATCGTGTGGTACTACTGACGATGAAGGCATAGCTGTGTGCTCATGGTTTTCGCTGAAGAACTTAATGAAGCTCTCCCGCACCTCCCTTCCTGACCATTTTATTCCCGACATGCTGTGTGTATATGTATATTTATATATAACTAGAGATGTTTGATGAAGCTTTGTATAGGTCTTGCGCGATGTAGCCACAAGTGAATGAAGTGGTTGTGGTGTTGTTAGTGATATGTAGACAAATATTTATATACAATATAAAGAAGTAGTATGCAACTCGATTTGATCTTGACACCTATCTATGTACCCCTGTGTTGGAATCGTGATACAGCACACAGAAATTAAAATATACGTCAGTCGAGTTGGCCCAGGCTACCAGCTACCAGTATCTCGCTCCCCTTGATTGTAGCGTGAACCGGTTTTGTATCCAATCACCTTCTACCGTACTCTCGTGGACAATATATTTCGTGTTGTAATTGTGTTTTTAATTTATACTTTGTCGCGATTGATACATTAGCTGTAAACTAAATACAAAAACTGTTAGTTTTGTTCTCAGCCAATTGTTGCTTTTGAGATATACGACATGTATACGACATGCATTTGTTTACCGTATTTTACGATCCAAACCAGAAAAGCGTTTGTGTCAAATTAAAACACGTTGAATACATTATTTATTTATCTTTCCGATCAGAAGTCGAAGAAATTTGTGATTGACTATTGTTGGGTTTGCATTGATCGTGCATATAGACCAAGCTGTAGTGCAATACCTTACATGCGAGTATTGACAGCTGTGGCCCTGCACTGACATATATCCCGTACGAGTCTTCGTACACAATTGCAATCTTTTTTAAAAAGCTACATCTCTAAGTCTGATATCATCCATTGCTGTAGTCTCTAACAAGTATATGAGTATATATATTCAGTCACTATACAAGTACATGAGTGTATATAATCAGCCTCTATACAAGTATTATACAACCCATATTGGCGTCCGTAGTGCCTTTTAATAAATCATAACATTCACACATAATGAAGTATCTGTTGAAGTGGGCTGGTGCTGAGAGGCCCAATTTCCGGCTGGCTGAGCTTGAATCTCTGTGTGCCATGTATGGAGTGGAGCACTCTGTTAGTCCCGTGGTTGGTGTGGAGGTATGCGATACATATCACCATACAAAGTAACCTTGAATGCCAATACCGATATATTTCTTTGCATGATTCTCATTAATATAAATTTTATACATATATTCTGTGAACCCTGCGGTTACAATGGATGTATGCGTATAAATTACGATACAAAGTATGTTTTTATGTGTACTTCCTGTAATAACTGTCTAGTATATGTGAACTCTTGATGTAGTCGGATGTAGAGATTGTGTTGTGCGTATGCCTATAGATAATTGTATAGACCGGGAACTTTATAGATCTCACACTCATGCATATATATATATATATATGTGTGTGTATATATATATACAAGAATACATACATACATTCATACATATATATATATATATATATATATATGTACCATTCTGAGTCGGAGA
>NW_014034356.1:0-1719 GCF_001186125.1 Sphaeroforma arctica JP610
ACATATACATATAGTATATAACACACATACACACACACACACACATATATATATATATGTCTAGCAAGGGTTGCTGATATATCAGCACTGATACATCACCGAGAATTGTGCTCACACGTTCATACACACGTTGTATATAAATGTAGTTGCAACACAACACACGCCAGCACACACAGGTTTAGTTCAAATATACAAGTATAACAAGCGCAATACGATTGATTGGTTATGTCTAAATGATGTACGTATCATACACTCGTTGGCAACGCGCACACAGGTATGTTTAGACGGTGTAAGTACAATAGGTACAATGCACGTGATCGCATCCCAGCACCCACCTACGGCTCTGCGCGTATCTCTCTTCCAGTAAGGGTTGTTGGATAGAGCCGCATTGATTCCCTGCGGCAGCTGTGGGTCATGCTCAGGTACCCTGCATGTGTGGGTGGGGTATGGACATGGGTGCGTAATCACGGACGAAGATATGTACTGTACACTTACAGGTACAAGGCCCATCAGCTTAGGAATAAGTATAGTGCGGGAGTTCCTGAGATTCGTACTGTATTCTTTCATTCTGGTGGACGGAACAAACTTTGCGCGATTGAGCGCTGATAGAATAGTATAGCATTCCACCTGGTAGGTATTACTGGGTTAGTGATTCTATTTTTAGATGGTTTGAGCGCTGATAGGATTGTATAGCATCCCACCTGGTAGGTATCACTGAGCTGGTGATTCTATTTTTTGGATGGTTTGAGCGCTGATAGAATTGTATAGCATCCCACCTGGGATGTATTACTGGACTAGTGATCTATTTTTAACTCGACCGTCGCACGAAAGGATTATATAGCATTCCACCTGGTTTGGATTTCTGGACTAGTGAATCTATTTTTAGCTCAACCGACATGATATTTGCTACAATTAATTATCGGTTCTATGACCCGGTTGTACCTTGCTTTCCTATAAAGACGAGCTAATAGAGTATACATACAAGCACATTGTTCTGCATACTACATACGAAACACTAAGATGAATCTCCTCTGAACCACACAGCAACGATACATATATTACTAGTACACGACCTTGCCCGATACTGATAGCACATCCTAGCATGTACACACCTTCGGGCAACAGTGAGGCCTTCGTAACGTCCATTGGGTCTGTCCCACCTAAGTTGACTCTGGATATGGAAGTAACGCACAGAATTTGAACCCAAATGAGATGTCAAAATAAAACATCCAAAACAAGGTGTGAAGTGTCAGAAACAACCTTAAATGGATTTGGAATAAAACTTTTAAAATGAAACTGCCCTACAAATGGGTCGCTGCAGTGAAATGTTTTGGGATTAGGATGAACAAATGAACACGCAGATTTCCGAGCACTGATCACAGGAACAATCTTTAGAGGCGAGCAAGAACCGATGATTCTAACTACATATTCGTCCATTAAAAGAAAACTAAAATATAGTCGATATTAGAAAGTTATAAATATAACTATAAATATACGACTTAGCTTATACATATGCACAAACAAACAAACAGGCAAACATGATATATATATATATATATTATGTAAGTGTATACAATTATGTACATAAAAACATGTATACGCATATATAGAAATATATGTATATATATGTAAATACATATATATATATACATATACATACATACATATATATATATATATATATATATATATATATACAGATATATATATATATATATA
>NW_014034355.1:0-1719 GCF_001186125.1 Sphaeroforma arctica JP610
TATAGATATATGTATTTATATGTATGTATATATATACTATATATACATATATATAAATGATATAATATATAGATATATATATATATGTATATGTGTGTGCGTGTGTGTGTGTGCGTGTGTGTGTGTGTGTGTTATATATATATACATATATACATACATACACATACATATATATATATATGTATTATATATATATATATATATATATATATACATATATATATATATATATATATGTGTGTGTGTGTGTATTTATGTATATATATATATATGTATGTATGTATCTTGAGCTTTTTAACCTGGGCTTAGAGACCATGCCATACCTCCTACTCAATGTATCGGTCCACTCTCTTATTACCTCGACAACCACAGGACTCCATTACAAAGTCGCTTCTGGCATATAACAAACACATAGAGCATCTGCAGGAGCAGATGAATGAGGCCACCAAAAGCGCTGCATTGATTCGCAAAGATCTCAAAGATAGCAGAAACAAGTGAGTGCATTTGTATCGCCTGTCGACTACAGTATATCCTTATTCGAACGAAGTATTTTATGTCTGGGCTTGCGTGGTTTCTATCTTGATATGCTTGTCAGAACCGAGGTCATTAGTCGATATGTTCCTCGGTAATCAATTGATACAAGCCCTAACCCAACTCGATGCTCTCTTTTGGCATCTCGACTGTAAACCAATAGGTACGGTGTAGTGATGGGAGATGACCGCTGCTGTTCGTGTGATCAGATTGCGCTGATCCGCCAGTTCTATCTGTTCCCGTGTGGCCATGTCTTCCATGTGGACTGTCTGTACAACGAGGTGGGTTGTATTGTTTTTTCTGACGATCATGCAGAATGTCTGTACGCCGAGACCTGTGCATGGGGCGGGTGGGTTGTATGGGATTGTCACTCATTTTTCGCTAGTTCCATGATCACGACCTACTCCATTTGCTTACGCAGTATGTATATCGTGATCATATTGACGTGGTAGCTATTGAGCCTTCAATGGATCGCCAATTGACCTTGTCGCTAGGACAGGGTGCACCAGTTGCTATATCATTGGGTGCATTTTTTACCATTTGGGAGGACGCACTTTTAACCTTTTGCGCGACCCGTAGTAATCTCCGGGGCTCACACGTACTTAAAATAGAGTTCGTAAATCGTCCAGACAACCGATCTTCATTCTTGGCAATACTCGATAGCAGCGATCCATTATGTAGTGTCACACTTTCGTTCTATTCTGTCGCTCAATCTTCGGTTCAGGTGGCGCCGCACATTGTACCAGCGGTACAAACCAGAATAGCTCAGCTTAAGCAACTAATAGAAGAAGAGAGTATGCCTGACCACAAAGACCAGCAGAAAGAGGATGTCATAATTGTCGTTCCGCAGATTGATAAATACAAGGTATCTATATATATATTATTATATTTTTATATTATTATATTATTATATTATATTATTATATTATCATACTATTATATTATTATATATATTATGTTATATATTAATATATATATTATTATATATATACATACATATATATATATATATATTATATATATATATATTTATATATTTATATATTTATATATTTATGCATTTATATATATATATATTTATATGTATATATATGCATGTATGTCAGTGTGTGCCTGTATTAATCTCTTTATCAGTATCTGTATCTATATCCAAGTATATGTATACTTTCCAATGTTTATACATATATG
>NW_014034354.1:0-1719 GCF_001186125.1 Sphaeroforma arctica JP610
TGTGTGAGTGTGAGTGTGTGTGTGTGTGTGTGTGTGTGTGTGTGTGTGTGTGGTGGGTGTGTGGGTGGGTGGGTGTGTGGGTGGGTGTGTGTGTGGGTGGGTGTATAGATATATATATAATATCTGTATATATATGACCTAAAGACTTACTGGCAAAACCCGAAATCATAGACGTACCAAAGGATGTTTCAGGTAATGCAGAAGAATGTTGTAGTTCCGTACTTCATCCTTAACTTCGGTAAGAAGTAGATCATATAGCAGATACGGTGGCGGCCATGCCGAGCTAGTGTGTGTGGCAACTTGTTGTTCTACAATTTCCGTCAGCGATTTTCCAACCAACCATTGCTGATAAACGTCCTTGTTAACGGTTGTGTGTGATCGCACCATAGCACGTATATGCGCCATTATCCAAACTAATTACACTTTTGCGCGTTCGAGTTGTTACGGAAAAATTGAAAACACTACAATACATTGGAAACAATCTTGTAGAAGCAACATCGACTCATCGGGCTAAAAGACCTATGATTTTGTTTTCTGGATTGGTAAGTTTTGTGCTGCCGCTCCACAACATACACAAACACGCACGCGTAGGAACTAATTTTAGAGGAGGATGAACACGGAACCACAGAACAAATCCTTTTTATTTATTTATTTTTGCGTCCTACGGACGTTAGCCCGTTCAGGCGTTCAGTCATGTTTTCTTTCTCCTCTACTCGAGAGTCTAGAGGGAAATGTTTTTGGCGCGTAAAAATTTCGTATGTTATGTAATATTTATGCATTTGAATTGCTACGGGTGTGTGTATTTAAATAATATTATATGACCTAAATAACGAGTAAAAACACCAAACTGACTACATACACACTAAATACAGGAATACAGTCTATTTTTAACTTGTAATACAGTTCTCGGGTTTCGACTCTCGAGAGTCGAGTCATCGTCGTATGTACCGAAATATTCTGTTTTTTTGGTTTTGTTTTTAAAAAGCAAAACAAAAACAAAAACAAGAAATAAACCAAAATAAAAATACCTGCGACTCTGAGAGAGGGCGGCAAAAAACAAAAAGGCTATGATACATATGGCTAAAACTATGACAGTATTGTTTTTTTAAATAAAGGCAAGAGTATTTATTTCTGAATAAATGCCATGATGCACCTCAAAAAAATGTACATACAATGTAAAAAAATATATATAGTCTACTCACGTCTCACTGTCTCACTCTCGATATAGAGTCTTTACTACAACAAAATACTAGAGAGAGAGTAGTATGTGTTTACTATGTAAGAGTTCTCTCTCTACTACTACATAAATGTAAAGTCCGTGTACGACCCCATGTACAACCTGAGTCCCCGGTACAAATTGACCCAGCTTCTTTTTGTTTTGTTTTTTCGTTTTAAAAAACAATTTAATCCATTGCACTTTTGCATTTTTACACCCCCTTTTATCACATCGATCTTTATTGTTGTTGTTCATGTTGTAGCACTTTTGTCAATTGCTTGCCCTTTCTGATCTCACGTATTAGGACCAAAATGCTTAGTGTTTCACCAGATGCATGATAGAGCTTCTCAATCGACAAATCTATCGAATTACCGCGGGCGATGAGCCTCTCCATTGCCCTCCAGAAAGTTAGTCGAAATCTATTAACTCCCTTTACACTACCTCTCTCTGCGCGCGTAAAAAGACTCGCCGGTTTGTTTCCATTTATACCTCACTCGTACTCA
>NW_014034353.1:0-1718 GCF_001186125.1 Sphaeroforma arctica JP610
AAAGGTCAAAGAATCAGAGATTCCACTCACTACCCAATTGAACGTTAAGCAGTTCAAAGGCAACACAGCATTTAAAGTCTGTGCAAAAGAAATACAATCTACTTATGACACTGTTAAGAAGTGTCAGTCTCTAGCTAGGACTCTGTTTAATAACATAAAGTCTAAGCCCGAAGTCTTTCAAACCCTATTTTTAAAGGGATTAATGATAGATAATCCCGAAGCATATACACATATAATGCGACTATTAAATAAGTCAGGCGTATCTAACGCACATGAGCGCACTTATGACACTCATGCGAAAGCAGAACAGGAGTCTGGAAACACCACAGACTTAGAGACCACGCAAGTGGATTCTCAACACCCTACCTTTATTCTGGAGGAGCAGAATGATGAAAACATTCTTGCTTGGCTGACGCAAAACCATAAGCTGAAGCACCAGAACGTAGTAGACGCACTTATAGATGCTAAGCGAAATGGGATCGCGCACCCTAAGTTAGCAACTTTAGTTGACAGAGTATATCAGTCATGTACAGACTGTGGTCTCAATCAGATCAAGCGCTATGGGCTCGCACCGCTTAAGAGTGTGACTGAAGATGTTCCATGGCGCAGAGTCATCATTGATCTGGTTGACCTGCCCACGTCCGAGCACACAGGCGACCGTTACGTATGCCACTTCTTTGATGTGGCGTCACGGTTTAACTTGCTCTATCCATTAAAGGTTATGAATACGCAGACCGTGACAGAATTATGTTGCCAAGTCTTTGCTGACCACGGGTGGCCGGGTATAATGTGCACTGATAACGGTAGCGAGTTCTGCGATGACGTAATGGAAACGTTAGTACTCGTGTCAGGCATAAGCCATAAAAGGGGTGTACCATATAAGCCGCAAACGCAAGGCGCGAATGAAACGCGCCATAGAAGACTTAAGTTCTTCTTGCGTACTGCATTAACGGATGATGCAGATGATTGGCCGTACCACCTTAATCCGGTTACAGGAACTACACCCACTCACTATTTTCGTGGCAGATATAGTGAGTTACAAATCCCCTTTAACAAGGACGAACCTGATCACCATAAGTTACCATGGTTAGAGAAGGTACAACGTATTTATAACGTTGTATATCCTTGCTTGCGAGAAATACGCGATATAGCCTTATTAAAAAGGCAAAAGCGTTGGAACACTACCAAGAAGATAGCAGAGTATCAGGTTGGTGACAGAAGTAACATCCGTCAACGTAATTCCGATACTACTGTATTAACATCTAAATGGATAGGTCCATATAATAACTCTGTAGCAGACACTAAAAGTGGAACGTACGAGGTAAATAACCCCGATGGTTCTAGTGCGCGTATTATAGACACAAGTCATATTTCGACTACAGAGATTATACTCGCAAGAAGACATGACTCTAATGCCCCTCTTGATCGTTCTGAATTTAAAGACATTATATGGAGAACGGATAAGGGAGGCTATACATACTATCGTACACGCTTTATAGTTGTACAATAGCTGAGTTGACTTCAGATGCTTTCGATAATCAAGACTATTTAAAAGCCATTAATCAAAAATGGTGTAAACGCCTACATAAGTCACAAGCTGAAAAAGATAGCATGTTTCCATCGTCTGAAGGAACATAAGTTAGAACTTATCCGCCTACAGCATTTATCCCGAGCTTTAATGCTCATCATTCATATGTGCTTAAGACACTGAAGCGTAT
>NW_014034352.1:0-1718 GCF_001186125.1 Sphaeroforma arctica JP610
TAAACCCTAAAAACCCAACTACGAGCTTTTTAACTGCAACAACTTTAATATCCGCTATTGGAGCTGAAATTACCGCGGCTGCTGGCACCAGACTTGCCCTCCAATTGTTCCTCGTTAAGGGGTTTAAATTGTACTCATTACAATTACAAGGCTTTTAAAAGTACTGTATTGTTATTTTTTGTCACTACCTCCCTGTGTCAGGATTGGGTAATTTGCGCGCCTGCTGCCTTCCTTGGAAGTGGTAGCCGTTTCTCAGGCTCCCTCTCCGGAATCGAACCCTAATTCTCCGTTACCCGTTGTAACCATGGTAAGCCAATACCTTACTACCATCGAAAGTTGATAGGGTAGAAATTTGAATGAAACGTCGCCGGCACAAGGCCATGCGATCCGAAAAGTTATTATGAATCACCAAGAAACCGCCGAAGCGCATTGGTTTTGCATCTAATAAATACAGCCCTTCCGAAGTCGGGTTTTTTCGTATGTATTAGCTCTAGAATTACCACGGTTATCCAAGTAGTAGATATTATCAAATAAACTATAACTGATTTAATGAGCCATTCGCAGTTTCACAATATAAATATTTATACTTAAGACATGCATGGCTTAATCTTTGAGACAAGCATATGACTACTGGCAGGATCAACCAGGTAGCTATCTTAGATACAATTCATGTTTACAGAATCTACTGCAAATTCTCACTTCCACCACCATGCACAATTACATAGCCGTTTCATTTAAAACTATACAATATCTCCTACAATCATAAATTGCATATTCCACCACATGGGTGAAAAGGTAATTTAGCACAAATTGTTGTCATACAAACCCGTCACGAATGGCAGATTATATGGTAATTGTCTACACCTGATGAGTACAATACTCATCAGAGTAAACAATATACACAAGTTTGCTGTACCTAAAATTTCTCCTACGTTAAACATTCCAAACATAGTCAATTATATACTGCTTTCAGTCTAATTTGATTATTTGAAAACTTTAACATTTCCTACATGTTGATATACAATGACCGACGTAATCTAATCAAAGTAAACCTACATGCAAATCGGTGAAAAGTAGAATTATGCATTGCAAAGCAATACACATGTATTCTTCGGCGCTGCTCTCAACCTTGGAAGTTGGTATGCCTATACTGTATATAATTCAGGCAAGGAGCCTGACAAAGACGGCATCGACCATTTGACACTCTATGCCCAAGAGGACTACAATTCCGGCTATATTGCCGGCTATATTTCGACTATCGTTCCGGTTTTCTCCCAGCGATCTTACAGCGATCTTTCCGGCTATCTCTCCAAGGAAAAAGACAATGTCAGCGACACTCAGTGAGATAATGAATATGGCTGGGTTGTGCATCAGCCAGGAGGCAGCGTTATATCGGCGTCTACGCCGCCATAGCCAGTCCTCAATGAATTCGAGTAAAAGCAATATCAATGGTATTCACAAAATGGAATCGTCGGTGTAAATTGATATGGGCAGCTATTCGTGGTCGCAACATTTCGAGATCGATGCTTCCCATTGCGGGAACTAAGTGCATAACCTTCCTACAAACACTCCGTGGAGAGCAACGGTACGCAGGTCTAGTACATCCATGCAAACTTGAACCTGACGTCAGCAAATAGTTCAACCATTGTGAAAGGCTCGACTCTGTTCAGCGAGGATAATAAAAACGTGCACGACTCTTGCTCGGAGCAAGCATTGTA
>NW_014034351.1:0-1718 GCF_001186125.1 Sphaeroforma arctica JP610
TATATATATATATATATATATATATATATATATATATATATATATATATATATATATATATATATATATATATATATATATATATATATATATATATATATATGGGTATGTGTAGGATATAGGTATGTATAGCTATACGGATGTGTCTTTTGTGCTCAATAGTACCACGTTTCTCGAACTCTTTTTTGAACTCGATGAACATCAAAAATCAACGCTCACCTTGTGTATGTATTTCATAACCAACAATAAATGAATTGCTCAAGATATTTGGTTGGTGCCTGTTATATATGACTGAAACCACGTATGCGTTATTTACTTCACTGTCGACTTAAATTTACGTAGTAAATATACGAGGTGCTTCTAGGTTTAGGTAATTGGCTTTTCACATCATTGAGAAGTACAAATTGTAATATACACCATGCTTGTTGTGTAAGGATGCTTGTCTCCTGACGTGAAGTATAAATATACGCATTTTAGGTCCTCTAGAGGTCAGCTCTATAGCAAACCCTTCCGACCATTTATTTTCCTTGTCATTCGTGGATTGATAAACTTCGTGACCAGAATACCTCTCGCTGCTTATTGCCCCTTAGATCGAAGTCTTGAAGTACTTTGTTTTGCATTCTATTGTTTATTTGCAATTAATCGAGCATAGTAAATACCCAGTTTCGTACTGCCAGGGACCCATGAAATCCTCAATAATAATAAAATCGAATATCCTCAACATTTACTATTTCCTCTATATCAATTATTTTCAATATTTACTAAATTTATAATACTAAATATTTTCATATTTCTTTCCTGGTGCTACAAAGTCGTCCACTGGCCCTATGAACAACTGTACTGAGCGTTTATTCTTCCCACAAAGGTACCTGCATATGATAGCTACCTTAAGTATTCGTCAATCAACGTCAACTGCCTATATCAGTACAAGTACATTCACATACATGGATCAACACTAATACCAGTTCATTTCTACTCTCTATAAATACCTACTCTCATGCTTACAGCATGCCCACTTCACCTACATTATCGCATTTTCAGGAGTTGTTGACACACATAAGAAACTGGCACAGTGGAAGTCCCTCATAGCCACCATGATCATCGAGCGATCACGCATGGGCTTCCCAACCGATTCAAGAAGTATGTATGTATTGACATTATTCAAAGACGTGGTGTAAATTTTTGACAAGTATGTGGCTGTCACTATAAGACCTATGCATGTATTTATAAATGGTATATGCTTGAGGATGCAACGATCTGTGTACGTGATTCGTATTTGCGCGAGAAAAGGGGCACATACGGTAGGTATCTAAACGTACCGTTGTGTATTCGTGCATGTTGCTGATAAATCTGCGTTGAAAGGGTTACCTATGGCGTGTGTTTGTCCGTGTGTGCGCTCATATCTATATGCGGAACATCATATTGTTACCTTCTGTGTCGAGTGTTTGTTGGTTTGCCCCCCTATCTATATTCGATAACATTTGTGAGAATGTGACTGTGTATGATGCTCTCAATAGTCTCAGCAGCTCAGTTTCTGGCATCGTACTCGACATCTAAGTATTGATCACATGAATCATGATATCTACACTCGTAAGGCCTTTCTAAATTTCATTTCTACTTCCTAAATTAGAATATATAAATATATATATATATATATATATATATATATATATATATATATGTGTGTGTGTGTGTGTGTGTGTGTGTGTGTGTGTAGT
>NW_014034350.1:0-1717 GCF_001186125.1 Sphaeroforma arctica JP610
TGGTGGTCGACTGGACGTTCCTTACGCT
Source organism: Sphaeroforma arctica JP610 (assembly GCF_001186125.1). Classification (NCBI taxonomy): domain Eukaryota; class Ichthyosporea; order Ichthyophonida; genus Sphaeroforma; species Sphaeroforma arctica. The sequence goes on from NW_014034350.1 coordinate 29, forward strand.
TCAGTATCTTAAGCACATATGAAGGATGAGCATTAAGGCTCGGGATAAATGCTGTAGGCGGATAAGTTTTAACTTCCGTTCCTTCAGACGATGGAAACATGCTATCTTTTTCAGCTTGTGACTTATGCAGGCGTTTACGCCATTTTCGATTAAAGGCTTTTAAATAGTCTTGGTTATCGAAAGAATCTGAAGTCAACTCAGCTATTGTACCGTATATAAAGCGTGTACGATAGTATGTATAGCCTCCCTTATCCGTTCTCCATACAGTGTCTTTAAATTCAGAACGATCAAGGGGGGTATTAGAGTCATGTTTTCTTGCGAGTATAATCTCTGTAGTCGTAATACGACTTGTGCCTATATTTAACGCACTAGAACCATCGGGGTTATTTACCTCGTACGTTCCACTTTTAATGTCTGCTACAGAGATTATGTATGGACCTATCCATTTAGATGTTAATACAGTAGCATCGGAATTACGTTGACGGATGTTAACTTTGTCACCAACCTGATACTATGCTATCTTCTTGGTAGTGCACCAACGCTTTTGCCTTTTTAATAAGGCTATATTGCGTATTTCTCGCAAGCAAGGATATACAACGTTATAAATACGTTGGACCTTCTTCTAACCATGGTAACTCATGGTGATCGGGTTCGTCCTTGTTAAAAGGGATTTGTAACTCACTATATCTGCCACGAAAATAGTGAGCGGGTGTAGTTCCTGTAACCGGATCAGCATACTCGTTCATCTGTGTTTGTACCCACTTAAGGTGGTTTGGCCAACCATCTGCATCATCCGTTAATGCAGTACGCAAGAAGAACTTAAGTCTTCTATGGCGCGTTTCATTCGTTTGCGGCTTATATGGCACACCTCACTTATGGCATATGCCTGATACGAGTACTAGCGATTCCATTGCGTCATCGCAGAACTCACTACCGTTATCAGTGCACATAATACCTAGCCACCCGTGGTCAGCAAAGACTTGGCAACATAATTCTGCCACGGTCTGCGTATTCTTATCCTTTAATGGATAGATCAAGTTAAACTGTGACGCCACATCAAAGAAGTGGCATACGTAACGGTCGCCTGTGTGCTCGGACGTGGGCAGGTCAACCAGATCAATGATGACCCTGCGCCATGGAACATCTTCAGTCACACTCTTAAGCGGTGCGAACCCATAGCGCTTGATCTGATTGAGATCCCAGTCTGTACTCTGTCAACTAAAGTTGCCAGCTTAGGGTGCGCGATCCCATTTCGCTTAGCATCTTTAAGTGCGTCTACTACATTATGGTGCTTCAGCTTATGGTTTTGCGTCAGCCAGGCAAGATTTTTTTTTCTTCATTCTGCTCCTCCGGAATAAAGGTAGGGTGTTGAGAATCCACTTGCGTGGTCTCTAAGTCTGTAGTGTTTCCAGACTCCTGTCCTGCTTTCGCATGAGTGTCATAAGTGCACTCATGTGCATTAGATACACCTGACTTATTAAGTAGTCGCATTATATGTGTATACGCTTCAGGATTGTCTTTCATTAATCCCTTTAGAAATAGGGTTTGAAAGACCTCGGGCTTGGACTTTATGTTATTAAACAGAGTCCTAGTTAGAGACTGACGCTTCTTAACAGTAGTGTCATTAGTAGATTGTATTTCTTGTGCACAGACTTCAAGTGCTGTGTTGCCTTTGAACTGCTTAACGTT